>NC_056732.1:1499385354-1499570354 GCF_019279795.1 Protopterus annectens | reverse complement strand
TCCTTCAAATCAAGTAACCCTAAGTCATATTTTTATGGAGGTAATCAGCTTACCTCACTTAACTCTTGTCCTCTTCCCTTTCTAAATAAATTACTTCATAGCTTTACTATTATTATCCACAACGTGTCCCTCAGTTGATAAAAATACACTTGAATTTGATATACGACTAAAGAGACTAAAACATATTCACAGCTTGTATCTGACTATCCACATTCATAATCTAGAGCATACAGTTTATTTATTTTGTATTATCTTCCATTTGTTCTCCTTCAACATATTCATCATTGCCATAACAGAATCTGTTTAATCCATGCTCATAAATACTTCATCTTACCATGTCTCCATTGGTATGGGATAATTGCCATAACAAAATTTCTTTAATCCATTCACATAAATACTTCATCTTACCATGTCTTCAATAGTATGGATATTGCTGAATCAATTCATGTGTGGATGCAGAGACTACTGCTGCAGCTTTTGTTTTGACTTAATTTTATATCCTAACAAAATCTGAAACTTTCTCAAAAATGTTCCATAACAATGAAATGTCCTTTTCTGGATTTAACATGTGCAAAATAAAATTATTTACAAATAAAGTTAAATCTTCTTGATTACCACTCCATTTATATCTGTGAATTAGTACAGCTCTTATTTTCTTTGCTTGTTATAATTCTTACCCTGATCCTTCACATATTTTTTTTATTAACTGTATTATTCTAACAGAGGACACAAATGCTACCATACTCATAAAATTCCACCTGTCCTATCAAATGCTTTCTCAGCATCAAGACTCACCAACAGTAGCAGTGTTTTCTTACACTCACTTCTGTCTGGATCATCATTCTGTTAATACTAGCAAATATTTGCCTTCCCTCCATAAAACCACAGTTAATATAATAAAGGTATTAAAAATGACAGGTATGGTCATTAGTTAAGGCATACATAAACATACATTAATATAAATGAAAACAAAGCACATTAACATTTCCAGTTACATACATTATACATTACATATGTTCTTTCATCAGTCCAACGTTACATAATTTGCTTTAATCCTGCCTTCCCTTAAACCTCACTCCTCATCTGCCTGGACATTATTCAGCTTTTACTGTTTGCACAATTTCCATTTATTTTTATGCAATTTGATCCTTTCCTTTCAAAAGACCCACTTTCACATATTTACTCATCCAATATTTGTGACAGAGAATTCTGTAGGAAATTTTTAAAATCTGCTAACTCATTACAGTCCCAGAACATATGCTTCCAGTTATCTCTTTCTTCCCCATCACACTTCCAACATTTGCCATCTACCTGAGGAAACATTCTTTGGAGTCTGCTGGGGATATAAACATTCTTATGTACATACTTCCAAAAAAAATGCTAAACCTTCTAGACATTGCTGCACACTTGGGAGCCATACATAAATCCTCTTATTGTTTCTTCGTGAATTGTTTATCCAATCTCTCTCTTCCCAGTCTCGTCTAACCTCCGTTGATTGAATCTTATAGCTATTGTGCAATATTTTATATGCCCTAGTTACGCACTTTTACCAGCACCTTTTGTTCTACACTCAACTAATAACTCTAGCAGAGGAGGTTTTCCACTTAGGATTTCCCATCCCTTTCTCTCTGCCTACATTCTGATTATCAATCCCTGGTAGGCAGGCAGTCTAGCCTGCAGTCCAAATGTCTTTTGGTCTCATCATTTTCTCTTACCTTTCCCTCTTTAGTTATTTGCTCCCAATACCTTGGTTCCTTCCTTGCCAGTTTTCTTCAGGAAATTCCAGTCCCCTCTTCCCTAGTCTCCGTACCTCTACTTGCAATCATCCCTATTAGCAAAATCTCCTTTCTCCATTCTTGTGTTGGCTTAATTCTTAGAATACTTTCTGCTACTCTGTGAATATAATATTCTGCATGGTTGTTATTCTCCTTAAGAATATGCATCCAAAATCCCACACGCTCCTTATTTCTTGAACCCCCTCCCCCAATTCATCATCATCCCTTTCTCCTTTGAATTATAACGTTTTGCTTATGTTATGTATATAAGCCTTAACTGTGTAGCACTAAAATGTACCTTCAAATCAAGCAATTCTAAACCATCTTGTTCTATTAGAGGAATCAACTTTACCCACTTAACCCTTGCCCTCTTCCCCTCCCAGATAAATTCCTTCAACTCTTTATTAATTTTTTTTTAATCTCTTAATTATTGTCCACAACTTCTCCTTTGGTTGATAAAAATATGCCTGACCTGTAAATAAAACTAAAGGGACTAATATATTTTGGCTGTTTTGTCTTCCCGTCCATATCCATAAACAAGAACTTCCAGTGTCTTAGTTTTTATATTATCTTTTGTTTAGTCTCTCCCCACACATCCTTAGCTGTCATAACATAAGCGTTTTTAATCCATATTCCTAAATACTTCATCTTATTATGCCCTCGTTTGTAGGCACATAATTTATAGCTATAGCCTTTGTTTTATCTTCATTTATTTTATAGCCTGAAAAGTTCTGAAACTGTCTCAAAATGTTCCACAACACTGAAATGTCCTTTCCTGGATTTTTTAAATGTCCTTTTCTGGGTTTTTTTGGATAGAAAATAATACTGCCTGCAAATAAATCAGACTTTTCTATATTACAGTACCAATTATATCCTTGAATTTCTGTGTTTGTTATTTTCTTTGCCAAATGCCCTACATATAAAACAAGTAATAAAGAGGAAAAATGTTACCTCTGCCTGGTTCCTCTGCTTAGACACAACTTGTCAGAGAGGAACCTCCCACATTATTTTTTGCCTTTGATTCCTCATGTATCTTCCTAATTAACCTTATCACTGTATCAAGGAATGCAAATGCTTCTATACCCTACTCATGCAATCCCATCTTACTCTGTTGAATGCTTTCTCTGCATCAACACCCACCAACAACAGAAGTATTTTCTTACATTCTGCTTTCCTCTGGATCACTGGTCTACTAATGTTGTCAAATGTTTGCCTTCCCTCCACCACAAGACTACACCAATCCATATCTATTAATTTTGGCAGCACATTTGCCATTATTTTAGGTAATACAGACATAAACACTTTATAATCATGGTATACAATTGAAATAGGCCTATACATAGCTAGATGAGATAGAGCTTTACTGTCTTTAGGTATTACAGCCACCACAGCTTTCTTCCAAGATGTTTTTTATTTTCTGAAAAAAAACAAAAAAACAAAAAAATATATACTTGTTTCCTGCCTTTCTAAGCGAGTATAGTCCAGTTTCAGGTTAGTGCTGAATTCAGGGCTGTGTTACAAATCTCTGTGTTTGCACATACCTTACGTGGATAGAAGGAAGTTTCTCTGTTCACCTGTGAGAGAGGGGAGCTTTGAGCAGCCTATCTGTCCCTGGAGGAGTGGTTTCAGCCCAGAAAGTAACAGTTTATTGGCCATTTTGGGCTAATTTATATCTCTTTCATTTCCCTGCTATAAAAAAACGTATTTGCCCAGTTTTGCGCTCGGGGCAGCATTGGTTAGCTAGGGTAAAACTATTCCCGGCTCCACAAAGTCTCCTCTTCAATGTTTCCCTTGGATCTAGACAAACTTTCAGCTTAAGCACTCAAGCCATTCATTTCTCAGCCCGGCACTTGCTCAAAACTCATATCATAGCAAGCACTTATAAACCCTAGCACTAGACCCTCCTATACTGTACAGAAGGACAAGGCTCTCTATTTGACTTTACCAGCCATTCAGTAAAACAGTTCACTGTACCTATCCAGGAATGTCCAAAGGGCAGTTTTTTGTGTACTCTCCAGTCCAACTGGTGAATCTGGGCATTTTGAGGCAATGTTACAACTGCCTCATGTGAACAGACAACCCTCTCCTCCTACCACCAAACAGTAATACATTTGAGAGATTCAATTCTACAGCCAAACTGCAGGCTAAGCTCTCTCAACCCAAGACTGGATCAGACAGTCAAGAGGAGAAGGGAAATACTTGCATCACACCACCAATCTCACATAGACCCATTAAACCAGCACTGGCAAAAACACACATAAATACACGAAAACATACTCGGGGGCTCTAAATAAAAATCTGCAAAAGCAACAGAGACCTCCAAAGCAAACATCCAAGCAACCTCCACCTCCCAACACAAACTAATGAATAACATACTTCACAAAACCAGTGTGCCACGTAATCACAGCCCTTAAGGCAAAATAACATACTCAACATACTACTAATAGGTGACTCTATAGTCAGGCACACTGATGTCCCACTCACTAGGCTGAATACGGAGACGGTTACTGTTTGCTGCCTGTCGGATGCCAGGATCTGCCACATAACACAAGCACTCAGGTCACTCCAGAACAAGTACAAATATGACTCTGTCATTGTCCATGTTGGTGTGAATGACTTGAGCTGTACCTTCCTGGACTAAATGAAAAGAGACATGGAAGAGCTCTCTGATCACATAGCCCAGGCCGGTATGACCCTGACCCTGAGTAGCATCCTGCCTTCACCAAGAATGATACCTCGGTAAAAAAAAAAAAATTATCAAGTTCAATAATTGGCTAAGTTTCTGGTGTCATTCAAAGGGGATCCAGTGTCTGCCCGCCTGGGATGACATGCTCGACAAGCCACACTGCTTCGCTAGAGATGGCTTGCACCTGTCACCCTTAGGCTTTTGAATACTGGCCAAGGATCTTGAAACCCCTATAGTGCCTTTTTAGGCAAGGCTCAAAAGACAAACCCACCATCGTAAATACCACAAGTAACAAAAAACTGAGGGTAATGCTACTCAATACTAGAAGTCTAAACTTCAAAATGCACACACTCGAGGCACTCCTCAGTATGGAGAAAAGCGATATATGTGCAGTAACAGAAACCTAGTTTAACGCTCCAGAGAGCACCCCAGCACTACCAGGCTACAACTCATACCATACATTTTGGCCACAGAACTAGGACCGAAATACAAAAGGTGGGGGCGTATCCATATTAATCAAGGATACCCACACCTCCAGGTTAGTAGCACAGCACGGTGCTTCAGAGATCATCCATGTGCAACTAACAAAAGGCAAAACTGCAATTCAAACTGTAGCTTGCTACAGATCACCCACCATGTCCCAGGACCCACATTCCGCATTTCTGGAAACACTGGGAAACATAAAGGTCCTACCAAACACCCTAATATTGGGTGATTTCAATTACCCAAACATTAAGTGGGAGAACTACTCAAGTACTAACTCCCTTGCCCAACATTTCCTAGAATTTATAAACTCAAACGCCCTGGATCAACTGTTCTACTCCCACCAAAGGTGACAACATATTGGACCTGGTCATCACCAACATGGGCGACTGGTGTTCCACACCAGAGGTCAACCCCTCGCTGGTTAGATCTGACCATAAACAAATCACTTTGGATATCCACATTCCACCCCCACCCCCAGACAAAGAAACCACCATGAAAAACTTTTCAAAAGTAAACTTCACGTTACTTAAGACCGAGGTGGAAAGTTTCAAAGCCAAGCCCCTATGCTAAAGGATAACACTGTCCAAGCTGCAAAATCCTTTACAAATGCATTCTATGGGCACCTACAAGAATGCATGGATCGTGCTATCCCAAGCAAAACCAAGACTCACTCCTCCAAAAAAAAGAAACAGTTTGGTGGAGTCCTGCCATAAACAAGCTATACAATAGAAGGAGGAAACTAGTACAGAAAAGAGTAAAATCCCAAGAAGGGAAGACATCCCTGATCAGTATCAGCAAGAAACTACGATCCCTCATAAAATCATCCAAGGCGAGCTTCAAAAGAAAAATTGCCAAGGACTCCAAACATAACCACAAGGCATTCTTTAGCTATGTCAAGAATCTAAGTGGCAATGCTCAGATCTGCTCGGAGTTAGTGCAGAATGGCACAAAATACACTGAACCGACCGATATCGCCAACATCCTGGCAGACAGGTTCAGCGCAAACTCCCCCCCACCTCCAAAAGGGCCCATAACCATACCAGAAAAATGTAGAGCCCATGAAATCACAGGCACTCAGGTTAAAACAGCCCTCTCCAAAGCCAAAAACACAGCATTAATGGGACTGAACGTGTCCCAGGCTGCGTCCTACACGAGCTCAAAGACGAACTAACCCCTCACCTAAACACACTGTTCAAATTCAGCCTCTCCACAGGCTACGTACCCATAGAGTGGCACACAGCAACGGATATTCCACTCCACAAAGGTGGAGCCACAATAGACCCTGGGAACTATCACCCTATAAGCCTGACTAGCTTGGTCTGCAAGGCTATGGAGCGCATCACCATGGAACTCAATAAAAGAGACACTGGGAACCTCCAAACACTGGACCCTACCAGTTCGGCTTTGTTAAGGGCAGATCATGACTCCTAAACCTGGTGGTATTACCTGCTCTAAATTTAAGGTTAACCCTGCTAATCCATCTGGCAGATCCTGTGTTCCCACAGACTGCTGTCTGTTCTTTTCTCAACTTTATTTCCTTCCAGATATGAAAAAATGTTTCTTGCTTTCAGTAAATATTTATATGTTAGCCTTATGAAAAGTTACACTGGCTATCCTTAAATAAATTGTGGACTGTTACATTTAATGTAATAAAATACTAAGGCTGCTGGTGAAATAACTGCTTGTATGACTATTGACTTTCTGCAGTTTTAAACTTCATTTTCTACATTCCTTTTTATTTTCTATGAACTGCCTGTCAGTATCTGTTTAAAAATTACATTGTGCCATACAGATTTCTCTCAGAACATACTGTTTTTCTGAAAAGATTGCCAATATTCTTTTAAATGATAACTACACTGTACCTCACAGATTTGTCTCAGAGCACTCTGTTTATACCTCTCATGATTAAATGCCTGCAGCTGCAGGCTGCTTTTCTTCAGCCAAAAACAAGCCACTCACAGTTTCTACAACTCTGTTAACAATGGTTACTGACATTCAAGTATGCGTCAGGCAGATACCGAGCAGAGATGATCATGTGATGTTACAGATAAGAGGTCTGCGCTACTCTTAAAATGTGTGGGTGAGTGTGTGTGTGTGTGTGTGTGTGTGTGTGTATACATACAGACACACACACACAAATATATATATATATATATATATATATATATATATATATATATATACACACACACACACACACACACACACACACACACACACACACACTGATATATATATTTTATTTATTTATTTATTTTATTTTACATTTGTTGACCGGGCTAGTCTAACTGGATACATGTCCATTTTCAGTAGAGGCCCGGGGAGAAAAGCTCCAAGATAGAACAATGAAATTAACAAGATAACAAATAAGGAAACATTAAACAAAAAATCATATTTACAATGCATATTACAGGTTATCACAGTAAATTCAGCAGTGCAGAATACAGGCATACCATAGCATGCTAGTACAATCAAGATGTTCTAGAGGGAGATAGTATTATGGTTAATAAGAAAGGAATTACAGTTAATGAGTAGAAGGGGTATGAAGAGCAAAGTATTAAGAGATACATAACTAGTCAGGCTTATATATATAGTGCCTCATGAATGTAGAAAGGCAACAGTTATCCCTCTGCACAAAGGAGGGCCATCAACAGATCCTGAAAACTACATACCCATAAGTCTCACTAGTCTTATATGTAAAGCCATGGAAAGAATTATCATGGAGATGATCAACAAAGTTATAGTAAACCTCCAGACATTGGACCTGACCCAGTTTGGCTTCATCAAGGGAGGATCATGTCTATTCAACCTGGTGGACTTCTTTGAAAAGGTCATCAAAGCAATGGATGAGGGCAAAATCATTCACACTGCCTATCTTGACCTGGCTAAGGCATTTGACACAATACCCCACTTGGATATTGCTGACAAACTCAAGAAGTTAGGTACAAACCCGTATGTCACCCAGTGGATAGCCAACTGGCTCAACAGACAGCACCCAGTAAGTTAGAATTAGGAAGTCCACCTCTACAAAGAGGCCAGTCACAAGTGGAGTCTGTCATGGATCAGTAAGTGAGCCGCTCCTTTTTGGCATTTACTTCTCAGACGTCAAGGCCAATGTCAGTGGTCTCTGGCTGACTAAATTTGCAGATGATTGCAAATTAGGAGCTGTCATTGAATCTCACACTGACACAAATGTTCTCCAGCAGGGGCTCACACAGAAAAACTGGTGTCAGAGTCATGGACTAAAACTAAATTCCAAGAAATGCATAATAGTATCCTTTGGGAAGTCATCCATCCCTGGTAATTATCACATTGACAACACACCCCTTAGAGTTGACCCAGTAGTCAGGGACTTAGGGACGCACATAGATAGTAATCTAGCCTTTGATCATTATGTGTCTACAGTGGTGAGGAAATCATTCTATGCTGTGGAACATATAAACAAAAGTATGGTATCTAAGTCCAAGGAAGTCATTGTTCCACTCTATTTGGCATTCATCAGACCCATCATTGAGTACAATGCCCCCTTTGTTATGTACCTAACCAGGCATATCCAACAACTGGAATGTGTACAGAGGTTCCTCACTAAAAGAATACAGGGCCTAAGTAATATGTCCTATGCAGACCGCCTAAAGGGCCTATCCCTGTAGTCTGTCTCCTGCAGGCATTTGAGGGGAGATCTAGGGCATTGTCAGACCCCACTCTGATGGACCTCCTGCATATCCACAAAACAAAGAGTACCAGAATTACCCGTTCTAAAGACCTTGCCTGTGATATAAATAGGACCTGCTGGAGAGATAGGTATGTATCCCAGAGACTACCTCGTCTATGGAACAGGGTCCCCATCCATGTGAAGCAGAGTTCCTCCCTAATTCAATTCAAGTGCAACTTGGACAATTGGATGAGAAACAGGAAATTCACCCCCTGGTTTGGCACCTATGTCTCTGATGCAAACAGGTAACCTGTAAATGGTTCATCTCCCAGGCCCATGCTTACACTTATCAAGGGTGTCAGAACTTGTCAGAGATCTGAGATGCATGGTTAGGCTTAAAAAGGTCCTTATGGTCATTAGCCTAGTAAACACCTATGAATCTATATACACATACACATATCCGATTCTAGCAAGAAACTCTACAAAAATGGATGAAAATAACTCAGTGACAACAGTATCAAATGCAAACAACAGCAGGTATATACTTTAGACAAGTATTTCTTTCCACAATTTTTAAGATAGAAAAACTCACACATCGTCTGTTACAAAAGATGCATATGTCTGAACAATGTTAATGCAATTAGCAATAAATAAACAGAGAAACACAAATAATGAGATAACTGAAATATGACAACTGATGATTTGATGTATAACGTGTCTTTGAACAAACATTACTGCTCAGACTTCTCTCCATAAACATAATGCACGCAGTATGTTTCATAATGTCAGTTACTCACAGCCACATTCGTTCAGCAAGCTTATGGTCCTACCCTCTTGCTGATGGCAATACTTGCAATTTGGTAACATATGCCTGCCAACATCATTAGGCACTGTTGCATTTTTGGTATATTACTGATATTTGCTTAGAGTTTTCTACAGAGAAGATCACGTGTACACTTATCCACACCTGTTGGTTTAACAAATCCTAAATTAGCAAGCTGCTTATTTAGTAAGCAATCTACTGTTTAAACAAAAACAGAATATAATGCACAGGAAACAAAGTTAAAATGTTGATATGAAATAAATAAACTTAAATAAATAATGATAATTGGCAAGTAGTATAAATAATACCAAATACTAAACCGAGGCCTAATCTCATGTACTGAGATATGATCTCCTACGTAAATGATATTGCGGGGGGTTTCAGGAATGAAATCACAGTCTTGCACAACCAAACCATAGAGGGTAGGTGATTCCTCAGCAATAGGGTCAACTAGATGAAGTAATTCCTACTCACTATCCCAAAATGAGTCCTGTCCTTTAATGATCTGAGCTGCCAGAACAGTACATAAGAGGACATGAACCCTGTATACAGAAGGGACCCAAACCATGCACAGCACAACAGGTAAGAGTCAAGATCTTAAAACTTCATCTTGCTGTAACAGACAACCAGTGCAGACCCTAAAACACAAGGCAAGTGTGACTGGTGTGAGATGCTCCAATCAAATCCGTGGCAACAGAATTCTGTATCCACTGAAGGTGAGCAGCATCTCTATCAGTGATTCCCAAATAAAGGGCAATTCAGTTGCCACAATGATATTACTGTAGTGACATCTGATGATGGAATTAAGTGCTTAATCCAGCAAATATTCTTTAGATGAAGTTATTAAGATTTAACAATTGCTAACAACTGACACTTTAGTATTAGCGAATGGTCAGTCATAACACCCAAGGTTATATATAGATGGCACAAACTCCAGCCTACTATCAGCAAAAAAAAATGAGGCTACGGCAGATGGTCTGGTTATAGAAATATAGTAGAATATATTCACAACACCTCAGTCTTACATGGGTTGTGCTTACGACAGCTACCTTCCATCCACACTTATACACTCAAGCACAGACTCCTAAGAAAAAGAGAGGCAATGCTGCATCTCATCAGTACAACAATGATACCGAATACCTGTACCTTTCATGACATCTCATAACAGTAGAATCTGCAGCATGAAGAATAAAGGGGCAAAGATTTGGAATTTTGCTACTCTGCATCCATGTGGGGGAGTGCCAGAAGAATTAACACCAGTGACCTGTGACCTGAGATGTAACAGACAAACCACTTAAACACTGTGGAAGTAATACTGCAGTACGTATACAGCTGATCGAACAAGATGTCACAGGCTTTCAAGGTGTCAAAAAGGATCAAAATCAAACATAACCTCGGATCCCATACCATCACACAGTCACTTACCACTTGCAAGTGAGCAGTGTCCACACATGTATCCAGTGTAGATCTAGAATTACACAGCAATGGAACTAATATGTAACAAGAAGCACAGTAAATATAGCTGTCAGTATACCCCTTCCTTAATAACACTACTTATAAAAGGAAGATTAAAGACAGGGCTGTTAAATTGCTGAATCAAGTAGATCCAAACAAGGCCAAGAGAGGTACTCGCTTACCTGAAGCTCTAAAATGGATAGCAGGTAACTGGAGAATGGATAAATGAACTGTGATGTGTGTGAGATGATGCATAAGAATATGCTATAACAGATAAGCTCTCTGGCTTTGTTCTCATACTAAGTCTAAAAAACATGTGACATGACGATGGAACAGGCTGACTGTGAAGCTGCAAGACTGAACAATTTACAGTGATATTAATGACTTCAAAGCATTATCATACACATTATATTAATGAAATGTGAGCAGAGTACAGCTAGTGCTATGCAGAATTCCCTTCCTACACTTTTAATAAATAAACTTCAAAGTCTGCTCAATAGCAGTTAAAATGACAGCATGCAAAGCCAGATTAAAACTGGGTAAATACAAATAAAATCTTTCAAAAAAACATCCTTGACTCCCTTCAAGTTATTTCTATAGGAAACTGCATCTCCTGGTATCTCAATCTTCAACAGCATAACTCCAGCTCTGTGGTTAAATGAGTAGCCGACAACCTGGGGAAAGAGAATGTGACTGGGAATAAGAGGTAATGAAACTATGCACGTGGACAACCAGAGAATGGGATTGGGAATATGAGGTAATGAAACTGTGCACAGGGATAACTACGGAATGGGACTGGGAATATGATGTAATAAAACTAGGCATGGGAAAACTAGGGAATGGTACTGGAAATATGAGGTAATGAAACTGTGCATGGGGACAACTAGGGAATGGGATTGGGAATATGAGGTAATGAAACTGTGCATGGGGACAACTAGGGAATGGGACTAGGAATATGAAGTAATGAAACTATGCACAGGGATAACTAGGGAATGGGACTGGGAATATGATGTAATAAAACTAGGCATGGGAAAACTAGGGAATGGTACTGGGAATATGAGGTAATGAAACTGTGCATGGGGACAACTAGGGAATGGGATTGGGAATATGAGGTAATGAAACTATGCATGGGGGCAACTAGAGAATGGGATTGGAAATATCAGGTAATGAAACTGTGCATGGGGACAACTACAGAATGGGATTGGGAATATGATATGCATTAGGCAACTAGGGAATGGGATTGGAAATATGAGGTAATGAAACTATGTAGGGGGACAACTAGGGAATGGGACTGGGAACATGAGGTAATGAAACTATGTATGGGGACGACTAGGGAATGGGACTGGGAACATGAGGTAATGAAAGTATGCATGGGGGATAACTAGGGAATGGGGTTGGGAATATGATGTAATCAATAGGATTGGGAATAGGAGGTAACCAAACTGTGTATAAACA
The DNA here is from genome assembly GCF_019279795.1 of Protopterus annectens. Classification (NCBI taxonomy): domain Eukaryota; kingdom Metazoa; phylum Chordata; order Ceratodontiformes; family Protopteridae; genus Protopterus; species Protopterus annectens. The sequence continues at coordinate 1,499,558,022 of NC_056732.1, read as the reverse complement.
CAGCTATGGAACAAGGCTGGGAAAAGGAGATCATCAAACTGTGCTGGGGTAGTCCAAGGTGGCAGGACTAGAAATAGTAGGTAATCAAAATTTGTTTGGGCACAACTAGGGGAAAGGGATTTAGAAACAGGAGAAAAATGTGGGGATTAGTAATACAGCACAGAATCTAAGCTCTTGTTTTAAATAATGTGAGTCAGTTTTGTAAATGTTCTTGCATTATGATATGGTAATAGCTGCATTTACCTTCAGATCACGACTCTGAGATTTGAGCCAGTCTTGAATGTAGCCTTTAGGGTCCTTGGAGAAACTCAGCATAAAGTCTCTCTGAATCTTCAACTGATTTATAGACTCAATTGTCTCATGAATCTAGAATCAAAAAGAAGAAGAAGCAATAAAAAGACAAAAAACAGAAACAGGAAAAAACAATATTTAAGAGTTAAGAAAGGCACCTTTTCTAAATTCACTTTTCAAACAATACTTAGCATTAAACATTCCATATAAATAAAATCATGTCCAAAAAATAGGAAGGGCTATGCCCAAAAGACAAAAAAACTCCCTCAACCAGTCTCAAAAAGGAACTCAGGGGACTAATCAAGTCCACCAAAGCCAACTTCGAGGCAGAAATAGCCTCCCACAGCTGAACTAATAATAGAAAATGGAACTTCCTATACCGAACTGGAGGAAACACCAAATTTGCAGGCTGATAAATTTAGCTCCAGTTTCACCTCGCTATCACCCCAAGTTTCCCCACAGGAAATAACCTGTACTATTTCCCCACAGGAAATAACCCGTACCATTTCCTCACCAACTATAACTAAAGAACAGGTCCTCAACGCACTCTCCACAGCTAAAAACACTGTATCAATGGTCCTGACAATACCCCAGGATACCTCCTAAACAGCTATCACGCCCACTAGAATCTCAATTCAACCACAGCCTCCAGACAGGCTTCATCCCTAGGGAATGAAGGACTACAATTCTTACCCCTTTACACAAAGGCACACCACCAACAGTGCCAGAAAACTACATACCCATAAGTTTGACTAAACTTATATGCAAGGCTATAGAAAGAATGATTGTGTCCCTGATACACAAAGACAGAGAAAATCTTCAAACAATGGGCCCATCCCTGTTTGGTTTTGTAAAGGGCAGGTCATGCCTACTAAACTTGTTGGCCTTCTTCGTGAATGACACTATAACCATAGACAACGGCAAAATAGCACATACTGCCTCTCATGACCTGGCAAGGTAATTTCACATTGAAGGACAGCACACTGTATCACCTAAACGATTAACTAAAATTCAACTTAACTAACAGATACAAGAAGAACTGTGAGTACAGGGGAAGGTGACTGCTTTCAATGCTAAAGGACAATGATACCAAAATACAATTACTGTATTAAGGAAAGGGACTAATAAAAAATACAACAACTGCATAAAAGGAACCTTAATCATATAATATAAAATGTCATTTTCCCACATGATCCCATATCTTCTTATAAATGCCCATTTACCTGACTGGGACACAGGATACACTGCAAAAATCCTGGAACCTTTGGCTTGTGCAGGTAAGAGCTAATTATTAACCATGTTGAAAGGAGGCGAGAATAAAAAGCAAACAAGCTTGGAAGTATGCATCCTGGAGGAAAAATACATATAGTAAGTCAGTGGAAGGCAGTTGGCTATACACATGGGAAAGCCTACCAAAGAAGGTATGCACAGTGAATCCTGAACATCATGTAGACAGGAGGAAAAGCCCAGGTAAATTATAACTGGGATATACAGAAAAATATATGGATAAAGGAAAAACAGGAAGATAAGTAATTTTAAAAGGTATACATTCAGCAAAGAGACTGACATTATTTTATGGCTATGGGATCACAGCATAAAGAAATATTATATAGAATGAGGAGATGAGGAGCACTGTTGTTTGATGTATCACCTTTAACTGTGGCACAGATAAGCACAGCTTGAAGGTCAGAAGTTCCTGTTGTTAACATTACCAGTACATTAACAATGGGTTATCACACAAGATGGGCTTTAGTGTTTGGATGCATGAGATAAAGAAGATGGAAAAGATGAGCTTTATTTTTGTTTTACATATTTTTCTTTTTCTCTGCATTTGTGTGACCAAGTTTAAATATATATATATGTATATATATATATATATATATATATATATATATATATATATATATATATATGGGATCGGTACTGATCCCCGAAGGAACTTTTCACCGAAGCACAAACAACTGGGCATACTTCCGCGAAAGTGATGTTTACCGAAAAAGCACTTTCGCGGAAGTATGCCTGCAGCTAGAGGGAGTCGTGGGGAATGACTGTTGCGGAGATCATACTACGGTGCGGATAAGGGAATATTCCCTTTTTCTCACTGTAGTGCAATCTCGGAGTGAGAATATTGAAGTAGGGGGGTGTGGGGGCACAGCCCCCCCCACATGGGGGTGCAGGGGGGCTTGTGCCCCCACATAAAAGTAGATTTATTTATTTTTTTTGTTTTTTTTTAACGCACTTTAACGAAAGTGCTCTTTCGGTGAAAGCGCTTTCGTTAAAGTCTATTCAGTGATTGTGGATTCGGACTATTGAACTTTCGTTCAATAGTCCTAGATCCATATATATATATATATATATGTGTGTGTGTGTGTGTGTGTGTGTGTGTGTGTGTGTACACACACACAAACACACACGATATATATATATATATATATATATATATATATATATATATATATATGTATATGTATACATATATATATATATATATATATATATATATATATATATATGTACATATATATATATATATATATATATATATATATATGTATGCATATATATATTCAAACACAGGGAGAGGGGGGGGGAGAGAAAGATGGAGAATTTGGGTATTAACCTCACACCAGGGGGATACAGGGGATAAGCCTCCTACAAGAAAATTGCTTTGTGATATACTGTGATGCTTTTTTGTTTCATTTGATTGAGATTGCAATGGATCATGGTTGTGTGATATGCTGGCAGCAGTTAACAGCATCTTAACTAAGCCAGATGTGATTAATCATAGTAAACTATGTGATGGTGCAGTCTCTGGCATCAGTCTAAGAGATAAGCATCCAGCACTACTGTAGATGATCTGCCTTATCCTGGAATCACAAATATGTCAATCATTCTCAGGAAGGAATGACAGTAGAATAGTTATTAGAAACACCTTTCAGATGTTAACCTTGCAAAATTACTTTGCATTTTACTGACGGGGGGGGGGGGGGGGGGGCTAGGAGTTACAAGGGTAGTATGGAGGACATATGGAGAATCCAACAAAGAAATGGATAGGCACACTTCACAATGAACAAAATAAAGGTGGATCAATGGAAATGGAAGACTGAATAAATTGTTAACTGAATGCATCAATGAGAATTGTTCAAAGACCAAATGTTGAGATCACAAGGAAGTGGTGCAAACTGCATGCATTTCATGAAGCACTGCACTTACCCTCCAAATTCTGGAAAAGGATTACCTTGCTAAGCACCTCTCTGAAGTAAGAAAGGTGCTTGCTTGAGCAGGCTGTGTTAAGAATTTCTCAGGCAATGTTAAAGGATATTCTGTTTTGATTCTGTACTTTGCATTTCTGAGTAGCTTTCTGAGCATGTATTAACTTTGTTGTGAGAGTTGGGGGATGGGTGTCTACAGGAAGTTTCAAAAGTGTTAACTATATTCTCAAATTGCAGATGTACTCTTAACATCTCTCACTTTGTTCAGTTTAATAGTTCAGCCTGTGTATTTTATCCTCAGACAACAGTTGCCGTTTAGGAATGTTACCACCTGACTTGGCTACTACTTCTCTAGAAAGCATATGAATAATACAAGGCTAAAACATTAGTAAACGATTTTCTGTTGTTTTCGTTTCATGTTCTGTTTTGTGCTGATTTCTGAATGCTAACCAAGTGTAATGACTTTCTGACCACTTGCACCTCTATAAAAATCACAAGTGTGATGCAAAATTCTGAGATTAATATGCACAGTCTCGTTTCCTTCATTTTTCTAGTCTAACATACTGTTTTCTGAATACTTGCCAAATGTACTGTTTTTATATCATGACCATACCTCTCAACCTGGAAAAATCAAAAATCTGGACAAAGGCCCACAACAATAGGTAGAAATCTGTACACTAATTGACATAAAAATTTACATATGTAATTATGTAACCCTGCCCTCTCCGATGGAATTGTGGGATACCAACTTTCAAACAAACTGAAGAACAGACAATCTAAATATAGCCCCAAAGCCCAGACCCTGTAGTAAATGGTAACCATTTTTTTGAAATGTGTATCAATGATGTTCACTTGATGGGAGAAGATGATGAACCTTAGGATTTTGTTTTTGGTGACTTGCAGTACATGGTATTTGTGGTAAAAGTAGGGCATTTAATGGTAGGCAATATGGCAATATTCTAATCTTAGCTAAAGAGTATTATAGTTTGGTAGGACCACCAAAACTCATTCTCTATGGCCTACTGATCAATGGCATAGCTAGAGTTTGTGCCCCCCGGGGCTGTCTGAGTTTGCCTCCCTTCCCCCTCACAAAATCACGGTCGAATGGGACCCCCCATACACAGCCCTCCCCCTTGCAGCCATTCTAATGTCCCATTACTTGGCTATTTTGCCCCATTTACCATAAACACTGTAATGTGCATACTGCTTTACTTCTACAATGATTATATGGATTTAATTTAAAAATTTTATTTTTCATTTTATAGCACAAACACTAATAGACATATGCTAAACAAAGCAATACAGTCTCACAATGAAAATAGATTTAGCATTAAACCTTGTCTGCCCTTGAAACTCACATTCATTGAAACAGCATTGAAACCCACATTCAAAAAAATGCATCTGGCCAGTGGCAGACAAAGATTACCTTTGCGCTGCTTTCAAATCATAGGCCCCTTCCGAAACACACATATGTTCTTTGATACACCTTCCTGATTGTATTAAATTATATTTCTTGTATGATACAGCACACTTGTTAGAGTGCGTGTTAAATGTATTGTTTTGAACATTTTTCCAGTAAGCAATGAAACAAAATGCATGAACTAACCAATAATGACAAAACTGACCAATTCAGAACATTTCCATCATAAAAGTCTACTCAAACTTCTACAATCCACCAGTATCAGTAAATAAGCACAATTTCTGCAAAAGTAAAAGTCATCTAAATAATTCCACATTAAAGAAATCTGTAACTAATGAAGAGGTTGCTACTAGCAAACAATGTTATATTTCATTGTTTCATCTACAAATAAAGTGCCTGTTGCCCTTGAGGAATAAATTGCTTATGTCACATTAAAAAAATAAGCTAGTAATATTGCAATAGGGAATGGATGACAAACTGATAGCAGGTTCGTAGTTACTAGGTATCTCTGCCAAAGAGGACATTCTTAGGACTGCAACATCCACCCCCTTCACAAGTACAAAACAGTACAGTATAAGCAATCTATCCCCATACTGTAGGAATAGAACCCACAGCCTTCTGCATTTAAAGTAAGCATTCTCCCTGTTGTGATACTAACACAAATAGACTTGGCATAAGCAGCACTAAACTCCCCCCCCCCCGAAGAACTATGCAGCACAAGAACTCTGGAAAAAGGCAAAATTTATTGGGGGGCAAAGGCCCAAAACCAGGGACACATTTTAAACATTGCTTGCATAATCTTAGAAAGTTGCTAGAATAAAACGCTTTGTGTTACCATGTGTTTCCTGAAAGACAGGAAGACTGAAACTTAGATGGCTATCATTATTTAGTGAACTCAATTCTCACTGGTTTGCCAGACAGCCACAAATTTTACTTTGGACCATTGGGAACTCACACACACACACACACACACACACACACACACACACACACACACACACACACACACACACACACACACACACACACAAGTTTCTAGCTACCAGCAATAAATGCAGACACACACACGTTTCTAGCTACCAGCAATAAATGCACACACACAAGTTTCTAGCTACCAGCAATAAATGCACACACAGATAAAGTTTCTAGTTACCAGCAATAATTGCACAGCATTACTAATCTAACATTTCTAGCTACCAGCAATAAATGCACAGCGTTACTAAAGTTTCTAGCTACAAGCAAAAAATGAACAGCATTACCAATCTAAAAGAAAAAAGTATGCAAATTGCAAACTAAACATGTTTGAGCAGTTAGAAATCAATAAAGCCAGTACCAGAATGCAAACTAGCTACAACGAGCAGAATTAAAGCAATACAGGCTAAATACACAACATCTGAGCAGTTACAAACACAGCTGGTACAAGACTGCAAACGCTATGAGCAGGAATTAAAGCAGTACCGTCTGAGCACTGAGCAGTTAGTAATTTAAAAGAAAAAGTAAGCAATATACATATGCAAACATCTGAGCAGTTACAAACAGAGCCGGTACCAGAATGCAAACTAGCTACAAGCAGGAATTAAAGCAATAAAGCACCAGGAATTAAAGCAATACAGGCTACTACAACACCAGGCAGTAAATCAATGCAAACTAAGGACATACTTGCCTAGCCGTATCCAGCAGTACACTAAGCAATGCAAACCAAATTAAACAAACACACGGCGTCTAGTACACACACCTCCTTGTCTAAGCAGATACAATCCATCACCAGTAAATTAAACAATGCATCTGAGCAGATCCAGCACCAGCCGTCTCAGCAGCACTAATAGCATTGAAGCATGTGCACTGCTATGTTTTAAATTCTGATCACAACAGGTACTCTTTAATATGGCTGGGCCAATATGTGGGTACTTGTTATTGTTGTAAAGAATTTACTTTGGTACAAAAAACTATACTTTGCAGCATTCTGTTTCCATGTGGAAGTTGCCCTGTTTTGTTTTAAGAGTCTTGTAATTGTAACGTGAAGATCGGTTAGGAAGGGAGTGAGGTCAGTTTTCTTTTAAGGGAACAACAGAAAAATGATATACTGTAAGACAGCTCCTCTTTCAGGCAGTTAGATAAGTGGACATTGGTCCTTCTTTCAAAATTTACTGAAAGTGCTTTCGGTGTAGGAAGTTCACATCCAAATTGCACAGCACACCTTAAGTGTTGTTTACTCTAGGGCTTGCATTAACAGCAATCATTCAGGAGTTTGGTACACTAATTTAGATGACGACGGCGTCAGTGCTTCCTTTTGAAAAGCCATTTAGGAGGTCTCCGTCCTCTGCAATGCTGTCAATCCCCTTCTGGGAGGAAATTCTGTTAATTAGTACAACTCGGTAGTCTTTACAGTAATAATGGAGAAGACTGAAATGAGCATAATTCGTGTTCGTATTCTTCTTAGGCTTGAGTTATGATCAGTCCAGTGTTCTCCAATATTGCCAGGGTGACAATCCTAGCTGCCAGCCTGCCACCTTCAAAACTCTTGCCAGGTTAAACAAAAAATAATGCATTAATGGCATAATGTGTTATGTATAGCAACTACTTGAACTTTTGAATGCTTTAAACTATGAGTACTATGTACCATATGGGTGCAAGTATTCACATTTTACACTATTTTTAAATGTATTATGAAGTTTTAACTCCCGTTTCATGGAGATCAAACTGAACCTTTACACCAACTACCTAAGCAATACACAAACTAGCTACGGCTATGAGCAATAAATGCACAGCCGATGTCTGAGCAGTTAGTAACTGTAAAATAGAGCACATACCGGTACCAGGCAGGAATTAAGCAAAACAGTCTAAAGGACTGCCGCCACAGTCTTTTCTTTTGAGCAGCAAAAGTTAAAAATTAGGGTCTGTGCCTCCTGAAGCTGACTTCATCGTGCCCAGCACTACGTGATGACTGAAAAAAAAAAAACTGGGAAATTCGGAATAAAAGGGGCCACGCAGGAATTTGTGGCACCCCAATATTTTGCCCTCAAAACCGCCATTTACCGAGGAATTCGGTACGATTGAGACATATGATCATGGCTGCTTCTATCACTTAAAATCACAAGTGAAGTTCAGACATTAGTAGGTACACTCATCTGTTCCCGTCATTTCATATTTTACTTTATGCTGACTTCTGATTATTAGCCAGGTATATTTCCTAGTATACATTTATTTACTGACATTTGATTAGAGTGAAAGACTGACTGGGTAGGTGCCCATTTTCAAGAAGAGGTCTGGGAAGTAAAGCTCCAAGGCATTAGAAAAATATTTTAAGAACAATAATTTTACAAGCTTCAAAAGTAATACAAAAACATCTACACTTTAAATAATTATACCAAATTAGACATAATGTGACAACATTGATTTAAAATAGGTGCAGCTTATATCATATGACAATAACTTAAAATACAGAGAAATTTTAGCCAGTTTAGAGAAATTAAAGATATGTTAGTATTGTTGGACACATAATGTATAGTGACGAGTTATTGCATCGTGTAATGTGTTCCTCACTTTTCTTTCTCTTTTCACCTTACAAATGTGTGAAGTTCTGATTCCACTGCTATTATCTGCAAACAAGTAACTGATAAGACCACGTAGACATTTTGCATCATTCTAACAGTTTGCAATCCATGATGAGAAGACGGCGGCCAGTCTGACAACTGTTAGTCCAAGATGCTGCCATTCAAACTACTTCTGTCATTTTAACTTGCTCACGTGGTAGTGATGACAGAGCCAAGTGACAGAACTGCTATACTGCCATGCTTATTAGCACATGCTGCTGTCATGCCTTGTCCTCCAAGGCAAATCCACAAAAGAGAGATAGAGCACTTTCTTGTATTCTGCTGTTGGCTGATCTGTGTATTGCTCCTGCCCAATTATATACAGTGTCACTGCCATTAGTGATACACAACTTACACTGCAAGTCTGCTCTGCAATATCATGACAGTTTGCACTGCATCAGAATTTACTGCCCTGTACAGCACTTGAAATGAGACCCTCCTTTATTGGATCCCCAAACTGTTATACAGAGATGCTGATTAGGATGGTCCCACCATTTGCCTGTTGCTTGTCTTACAGAGATTACAACGTCACATTCTTTCACTGACTGTACTTGAACCACAGCAGCTAAGTTCTAACATGGCTACTGCTAATCATAGTATGTTATGCTCCTTTCAATGTTGCTGCGCTCTGCTATAAAATATACATATACATATATGGGAGGTGCAGTGGTGCAGCAGTTAACACTGTCACCTCACAGCAAGAGGTTCCTCAGTTTGATTCTCGACTGGGGTGCCTTATCTGTGGAGTCTGCATGCCCTCCCTGTGTTCGCGTGGGTTACCTCCAGATACTCCGGTTTCCTCCCATATTCCAAAGGCATGCATCTGGAGCATTTCTCCCTGGGCCTCCACTCAAAATAGGCTGTATCCTAGTTGGACTTTAAGAAAATAAAATAAAAAATAAAATAAATACATATAGATACATATACATGTGCGTGTGTGTGTGTGTGTGTGTGTGTGTGTGTGTGTGTGTGTGTGTGTGTGTGTGTGTGTGTGTGTGTGTGTGTGTGTGTGTGTGTGTGTGTGTGTGTATATATACATATATATATATATATATATATATATATATATATATATATATATATATATATATATCTATATATATATATACGCCCAACCCCCCACCCCAACTATACATACTAATTCCAGGATCACACTACAGTGGGGAAAAGGGCATATACGTTTTATTTCCCCAACAGTACTTACATTCAGTGAAATGTGATTTAGTGAAATGAGTTTTTAGTGATTTGAGCTTTCAGCGTTTTTTTGAGGGTGAACTGACATTTAGAGAAATGAGTTTTCAGTGAATCAAAGTAAACCTATATATATATATATATATATATATATATATATATATATATATATATATATATACTTCATTACGACAGCCCACTTCTCCAAAACCCAAATCAACGAGACCACTTCAACGAAACCCCACAACAAAGAACATTCACAACAACGAAACCCAAAACCACAAAACATCAACACAAACATCACAAACATACACATACACACACAACAACCCCAAAGTACCTAACACACAATACTACAAACCGTATAGGCCCCCCTGCACCCCCTACCCCCCTTCTTTATTATTCAAACTCCGAGATTGCACAGACACACAAGGCACACTCACACCCACACATTACATTCCCAAACAAACACACACCACACTCACAGCACACATTTACACACACCACTACCCCACAAACACACACTTACACATTCATACTTACCTGCATCGCAATACCAGCACCGCTAGATCACAGTCCCATAATGTTTGAAATTAAATTTCGCACTCATAACTCCGACATCGCACAAACAGACACACCAGGCACACTCACACCCACACATTACATTCACAAATAAACACACACCACACTCATAACACACACTTACACACACCACTACCCCTCAAACAGACACTTACACATACATACTTACGGGCATCGGAACACCAGAAGCGCTAAACACAATCCCATAATGTCGGGATTTTAAATTTCGCGCTTCTGGGGTTTCGATGTTCTACAGTGTCAAACATCTGGTCCCAATCTTCCAGGTTTCGTTCATATGAAGGGAACCCATATATATATATATATATATATATATATATATATATATATATATATATATGGGTCTATGTCTCAAGCTGGAGTTTTCAGAAACACGAAATTCATATTGTCGAGATGATATGATCGAGGTTCTGAAAACTTAAACTTCAAAAAACAACACAAATCTACCTTTTTTCTATGTTTTTGCAGGGGGACAAGCTCCCCTGCATCTCCCATTTTGGGGATGCACTCCCACACACCCTGCATATTATATATACCAACTTCAAGACCACACAATGGGGAAAAGAGTGGATTCCCAGATCTGCACTGTACCGACATCTCCATTCAAAAGCTTCAAATTTTCAGAAACTCGATCCTATCGTCTTGGCAATATGAATTTCGAGTTTCTAAAAACATGAGCTTCTAATAGAGACCAACCCATACATATATATATATATATATATATATATATATATATATATAGATAGATAGATAGATATGAGAGAGAGAGATATGAGAGATATCTAATATATACATATATATATATATATATATATATATATATATATATGTATATATATATATATATATATATATATATATATACATATATATATATGCAAACACACACACACACACGCACACATAGATATATACAGAAAGATATATAAAAATGTGTGTGTGTCTGTGTACATATATATGTATATATATATATATATATATATATATATATATATATATATATGTGTATGTGTGTGTGTGTATTTACTTTGATTCACTGAAAACTCATTTCACTAAATTTCAATTCACCCTCAAAAAATTGCTGAAAGCTCAAATTTTATATATATATATATATATATATATATATATATATATATATATATATGTGTGTGTGTGTGTGTGTGTGTGTGTGTGTTTGTGTGTGTGTGTTTTTACTTTATAATGTATTGTATGCTTTAGCAGTTTATCTGATATGTCTGTTATCTTGTCTTCTATCACACTGTAAGCATTATATTGTTATTATGTTTTATCTCTGTGGAGCTTTTCTTCCTGGGCCTCCACTGAAAATGGGCACTCTTTGGCCCTGTGGACCTTCCCGTTCAACAAATGCAATAAATAAAATAAATATATATATATATATATATATATGTGTGTGTGTGTGTGTGTGTGTGTGTGTGTGTGTGTGTGTGTGTATGTATATCTAGATCTATATATATATATATATATATATATATATATATATATATATATATATATATACATACACATATAAAATGTGAGTTTATTTTTGAGTCTTTTTCAGCACAGTTAAGGTTTTGTTAGGATTTGTTAGTTTTGTAATTTAGTTATTTAATACACATACGTCTGTATGTATATATTATATATGTCAGGTTTAGTTGAATTTTAATAACTTCAGTAGTCTGTATAGAGGGCAAACAAGTTATTAATTATGTGATAATAATGTGGATAAATCTTTTAATGATTTAAATAATATACATAATGAAATGTTATCTACTGTTTGTCTTAAATCTTTTTTTTTTTTAACATATCCATTTTCTGGGCTCCACCATTACCATACAGATACGTATGAGGCCATTGCACACATCCAATCATACATGCTTTCAAGTACGTTCATATATAGATGCACTATGTACCGATACTTGTACTTACGCAAGCATATTACATAAGCAGACTCGGAAGCTCATTACTTGCATACATATATGGGGCTAATGCGGGGGTTCGACTTATTGGCCTGAACGCACCCATAAAGACTTAAAAAGTAAAAAAAACATGTCATTGGTATTCAGAAGCCATGTAGCTGATACACTGGTATGCCCTTAAGGGGTCATTTGCATATATCCCATGGGCCTCTACAACAGTGAAGACTCTAGCTTGGCTGGGTTTTTTGCGCAGATTTTACTGAATGGTTTGTCTGTGTGACCTTTTTATGCTATGGTTTATATCCATCATCCACAACCGCTTTTCTCCCATTTTTGCAACATGGGACTGGGGTGTCACTTCAACAGTGATAATCATCAAGAGCCAATGTTTACAGCGCTAGGTGGCTAGTCCTGCCATGGTAGTTCATCCACACCACACACTCACCCCCTGGGCCAATGTAGAGTGTCCAATCCACCTACTGCATATCTTTGGAATGAGGGAGGAAACCAGAGCACCCGCAGGAAACACACATGAACACAGGAAGGACATGCAGACTCCACACAGAAGGCACCCCAGACAATAACTGAACCAGGGAACCTCTTGGTGTGAGGTGACACCATCTGCTGCACCACTGTGTCACCCTTTGGTGCATATATAGGTTTACTGAAATTTATTGAAACACCCAAATATCATTGTTCCCAACACCAACCAAAAATGTTGACTTTGCAGATGTCGACATATTACTACAAATGTGTCAACAACAGCCTCCCTCTGTGCATGTAAAACATAAGCTCAAAAAAATGCTCATTTTTGCAGGGTGGTATGCACCTCCCCCCACCTCTCTGCTACTTATATTCACTACCTCCAAGACTGTATAATGTCAGGGAAAGGGCATATTTCCCAACTCTGAGAACTGTGTGATATGTTAACAGTCAAAATTCCAACACCTAAACACTGACACATCAAAAATTAACTCACAATGCCTACAAACCAAAACACCCTGCCCATATTAACTTAACCACAGAAAAGACATGCAGTCGACTTTTGAAATCAGGTTACAAGCAAAATAAAATGAAAGACCTTAATACTTTAAAGCATAATTTGCTTGAGTAGTGGTAGTGCTACAGAAAGTGTTTTTTTCTAAAGTAAGGTGCAGGTTTAGGGTTAGGGTTATCATGCATTAATAAGGTGGGCAGTAACACTGTCATTACTTAAGACAGGCTGAAAACACACACAGACGCACACACACACGCATGCACGTGCAGACACATACGCGCACACACACACACACACACACACACACACACACACACACACACACACACACACACACACACACACACACACACACCACTAAAACTATCCTCTGCCCTAACCCTTACCCTAGCCCCATCCACAAACCCTAACACAAACACACTCCCACCCCTCACACCGACCCACTTATCTGTGTGTATAAAATGACTTGATGATATTCCGATACTGCAGATCCCACTGTCAGCATTCCAACCTGTCACAATTATGAGCTGCAACCATATATGAATATATATATATATATATATATATATATATATATATATATATATATGGATCTAGGACTTTTGATCGAAAGATCAAAAGCCCAAATCCGTTACCACTGAACACACTTTAATGAAATGCTTTCATCGAAAAAGCGCTTTCATTAAAGTATGTTAAAAAAAAACAAACAAAAAAAACCCACAAAATCTACTTGAATGCAGGGGTCAAGCCCCCCTGCACCCCCCGATGTGGAGGGCAAGCCTCCCACACACCCCCTACTTTAATATTCTCACTCTGAGGTCGCACTACAGTGGGGAAAAGGGAATTTTTCCCTTACGGCATCGTAGTATGACCAGAACAACAAGCATACTTACACGAAAGTGCTGCTTCGTTGAACAGCACTTTCGTTCAAGTATGCTCATCAAATTGGGATTCGGTGAAAGATGCAGTCGAGCATCTGTACAGATCCTCTATATATATATATATATATATATATATATATTATATATATATATATATATATATATATATATATATATATATATATATATATATATATATATATATATATAGACATGGTTTTTGTGATATAAAAAATGAGACCAAAATAGATCATTTCAAAACTTTTCCCACCTTTAATTTGACCTATAGCCTGTACAATTCAATTGAAAAACAAACAAATCTGTTAGAGGAAAAAATATAAAAAATAAAAAATGTACAATAAGCTGGTTGCATAAGTGGGCACACCCTTAAACTAATACTTTGTTGAAGCACCTTTTGATGTAATTACAACATTCAGTCTTCTTGGGTACACACCTGCCATCAATTAAAGAGACTCTGATTAACCCTAAATAAAGTTCAGCTGTCCTAGTAGAATTTTCTTGACATCTACTCAGTTGCCTGCTACAGGAAAAGCCGTGGTTCGCAGAGAGCTCATCCAATCTAAATCCCTCCCGCCCTCCCCCCACCCCTCTCCATTCCTCCAATCACTTACCCACTTATGTATCTTAAGCAGCTCACATCTGACTTCCTTTTATTCTCCTTCGTACTATAATTTCCCTCTCTCCATCGTCCTTATCTTCCTCACTAACACAATCCCTACAAATGCAAACAACCTCCATCTCTCCTTCACACTCTTTCTACTTCTTTCTCCTCATAACTCTCTTTCGAGTCATGCATCAACTCTGCCAATACCCCATAAGCCCTCTATTGTTCTATTTCTCATTCCTAACTTCCTACCACATACAGCTGAATTATCTACAACCACCCCTATACTCACTCTTCCCACAGCTAATACAGACAAACTACTATCCTTCTTAATCTCGCCTTCCCTGTATAATACCTACAGTACACAACTCCTTAAACTCAAAATATTCTCACTATCTCCTATTCAAGCTAAACCCAAACACAAATTCCTCACCCATTACTACTACTACCCCAAACCCACCCCAATAACAACTCTTCTACTTGATGGGGAAATAAACCCAAATCCAGGCCCTCCCACCCCACTCTTCCCACCACTAATCTTCCACACACTTGTCACCAGCCACCCCTCCACCCCCTCTGCAACCAAACACCTGACTATCTACTCAAGAAACTTGCAAAGTCTACTCAATAAAATTACAGTGCTACACTCTTTGATCGCCCACTACTCTCCACATATCCTAAGCATACATGGCAAAAAACACATATCTCTAACTGACAAAATCCTACCCTCCCTACTACATTTACCATCTAGATAGAAATTCACAAAAAAGGGGGGGGGGGTTGAAATAATGTACTCTCAGCAACTCACCTTATCCCCACTCTTAATTGCTCTCCCAAACTTTCACCCAGCCAAACTACTTATCCTAAACTGTCGCCTCAACCCACAAAAGAAATTTGCTGTTGCAGCCATCTATATTCCACCGGGAAATAATATTCCTATCCTTGAACCCATCCTTTCATGGATTTCTCTCCACATACCCTATGAGACTATTATCCTCGAAGATGTCAAGATTGATTGGCAAAAGCTATCAACCACCTCTCCAGATCTTAACATCCATCTCCACGGCTTCATCCAACTCATTACAATGCCCACTCTCTTCAATAAAAACAAAAATAATAGCACTACTCTAGACTGGGTGCTTACCTCTGATCCAAAGCTATACCAAAACCCGGGCACACTCCCCGACTTCCTAAGTGACCACCTCCCCACCTTTGTACATAGGCACTCCCTGTATATACCCAAAGCCCACCTTTACACACACCGTCACAACCTCTCCTCCTTTGATGTCCAAACTTTTAATAATTAGCTCTCATCCATTAACTCGTCCAGACTCAAAAACCTTCCTCTCAATGATGCAGTTCTAGAATTCAACCATATTTTCCTTGATGTCCTTAACACCCTAGCATCACTTAGGAAAGTTAGGATTAAAACAGCCCACATCCCTTGGCTCTCTAAGGGTATCTACTCTTATGAAAAAAAAAGGGATAGCACCTGGAAATTTTGACTAAAAAACAATTCTAGAAAAATGCATGCATAATAATTTAGACCAAACCATAGCACATCCACCGCCCTTCTTTCTTTCACATATACTGTTGCAGAAGCCAGAGACAAAAACTTTTTGGTCTCATGTCTTCTTCTGAACCCCTCAAAATCTTCTGACACTGTCTCACACTCTAAACTATTAACTAAACTAGCTGATCTCAACCTCTCCTCCTCTGCTGTTCTCTGGTTCTCAAACTACCTTTCCAATAGACTTTAGTCAGTCAGATGGCTTTCCGCCTGCTCCTCTTTCTTACCCATCCAGACCGGCATCCCTCATGGCTCTGTTCTGGGACCTCTTCTTTTTAACAACTTCACCAACAACCCCCACTCTTCCTACACCAGCTCCTCTCTGATACAATATGCAGACGACTCCACTCTTATCTCTTGCTCTGACGACATCTCTCTCATCTACTCAATCACTCAAAACACATTTCACAACATTGACCAATAGCTGACAACCAGCTCATCCTTAACCCAAATAAACAAGCTCCTCCTTTTCCTCCCTAAATCCCTCTCCCACCATAAAACCACCTTTACCATGTCATCACATGACAATAACCTTATCAAACCGGACTCTCACACTAAATTTCTTGGTATTATAAT
The DNA here is from genome assembly GCF_019279795.1 of Protopterus annectens. Taxonomy (NCBI): domain Eukaryota; kingdom Metazoa; phylum Chordata; order Ceratodontiformes; family Protopteridae; genus Protopterus; species Protopterus annectens. The sequence goes on along the minus strand of NC_056732.1, from coordinate 1,499,541,147 downwards.
TGATGACCAATTAAAATTTGACCTCCATATACAACATTGTATTAAAAAGACAAATCAAAAATGGGTCTACTCTATAGAAACACAAAATTCCTAGCCTCTAACTCCACACCCTCTCTGGCACAGGCTTTCCTCCTACTCTGTCTTTTGTACGCCTCTCTAATACTCACATCTCTACAATCATCCTTAAGAACCAAACTGGAACAAACCTATAACAACAGAGCTTGATTTGCCAGCAATCAACCATACAAATTCCATCACTGCCTCTCTTTAGAACAACTGCAATGGCTTGAGTTCCCCCAACTTCTTTTTCTTTCCCAACTACAATTCACCCATACCCTACTAAACAAACCCTTAGCCTGTCCATCTCTCTCTTTCTCAAATCCCACTACACTCCATCTTGAACTCTATGTAGCTCTGATCAACACCTCCTTAATACTTATAAAACCAACAAAAACACTGACAAACTGCTATATAAAAGCAGATTATCCCAAGCTTGGAACAATCTCCCACCAAATATTTGTAACATCAAATGTACAACCCGCTTCAAAGTAGAACTTAAAAATTACCTTCTTAATTAAAGATCCTGCCCCTTGCCAGGACTCTACTAAATTTCACGCCCTCTCTATGCCCCTCTCTGCTCAAAATCTCTCAGCCTTCTACTTAATCCCCCTCCTCTATATACCTCTCTCTACTCCAAATCACGCAAACTTCCACTACCTATATTCTCTCTTAATAACAACACTAACATGTTTTTCAATATCAATCTACATCTATTTACTGTAATATTATGACCTATTAGCATGAACCTAAGTCTGATTTTTCTCTTTTTACTCCCTTTCTCTACACTTGCATATAATGTTTCACTCAGGATTGTTATTATTTTTTAATTTTATCTTTGTAAATACCTTTTATTTAACTTCTGTCACTGTAAATATATGCAACATTATAAGTAAGTAAGTTTTCCTGTTTTATGAATGTATGATACAACTAGGTAACTTTCTTTTTTTTTGAATTTATGCATGTTAATGTCTTGCATTTTTTTTTGAGCTTTTCTCCTTGGGTCTCCACTGAAAACAGGCCTTTGGCTCAGCTGGACCAACCCGGTTAGCAAATGACAAATAAATAAATAAATATAGGGGAAAATTAAAAAAATTCCTAATAAAAGCCAGACAGCAAAAATTAAGCACATTATTACCCAATTTCCAATTGTTATTGATGGGAAGGAATATCAGTGGACATCCCCTGCAATTCAACCAGCAGGAGAAGAGACATATTCTGACTCTTCTACGGACTCTAATATACCTGCTACACATATCCACACTTTGAAAGTAGTACCAAACCCGTAGCAGCTAGACATAGCATGGCTGAACCTGCTATAAGAGTTGTACGGTCATGGACTACAGTGGATTTTCAAACCACTGTAGAATCTCCCCGTCTCATTCAAAAATGCTCAGTAAAATATGCAAAAATCCTATAACGACGTACAGTTGCAAAACTCTATCAACAAATGACGTGAGTCATAATAAAAACCTCCAGACCTCCTGATATTTTTAGGAAAATATGGGAAAAAATCTATTCTACATTACAATACTCCGAGCATACTGATGATGAATTTCTAGCTGCTTGACATAACTTTTTAAAAGAAATTACTACAGCGCCCTACTACCCCTAACTGGGAAAGAATAAAGGCTATTGTGCAAAGACAGAATGAGTCTATTGATGGGTTTCTGCAATGCATGACAGATATACCTGAAGCTTTCTCTGGACATCCAGAGCCTAAGGAAGGTGCGGCCGCCAGCAGTTTGTCAACAGCTGTTGTAGAGGGCTTGTTACCACCAATACAAGAACAGATTAAAAAAGTTTGTTTGAAATAGCCAAGTTTAGGCATCCATGAAATTGTGAATCAGGCACAATATGTAGCAGATAGTATCCTTAGGGAAGAAAAGGAACAAAAGAAAAAGTTAGTAGATATTCAACTTCAGTTCTATACTGACTTCTGACGGTGGGGGCAGGGAAGAAGAAATCATGGGGGGAAGAGGTAGATTCCAATTCTTTCACCAACCCCAGGCCAGTATCAACAACATACTTATCCTCCTGATTCATCACAGACATTACAGGTTACTCCACATTTAAATATCTGTTTTAATTGTAGTCATACAGGGCACTGGTGAAATGAATGTCCATTAGTAGAACAGCAGGCAAATTCACCAAACAATCCAAGACCACAGCAACCTGAAAGAAACCCTTCTGTACTGAACACTGCTTGGCAGCTACTAGTGTGGCAGAAAACTCTTCAGGACAGCCATGAGCAGGAATTACAGTAACTTTCTTTGGCACCAATTGATCAAGATGGTCCCTTTGTCAATATTACAGAGCAAAATAAATGTCTCATTTCTTGTAGATACAGGAGCTAGTAGATCTATTATTATTTCAGCAGATGTCAAACCCGTGCTACCTTCTAAACATATAATTTGGGGAGTAGGTATGTCCTAAATTCTTTAGATTATCGAGAAACTAAACCTGCTCTTATTCAAATTGGTCCGCTAAAAGAACAGCATGCTTTTACTGTAGGAAATTCGGCCCCTTTAAAGCTGTTACCTAGAGATTTACTACATAAGTTTAGATGTACTGTTTACTGCACATCGAATTAGCTTTTCTAGACATTTCTAATGAATCTTTAGGATTATATTCTAATACTTTCAGTTCAAATGAAGATGCCCTTTTTGTTTTCATAACAACCAAACAGAAAGAATAAAATGTTGGTATGGAGAATTAAATGTTATTCCTCTGCAGCTCTGGACTACCCATAATAATGATGTACGACTCTTACACGACACAGAACCTGTCCGTATAACACTAAAACCTTATGAGCACCTGCCTGGGGAAGTTTAGTATCACTTGTCGGTAGAAGAAGAAAAATGAATCAAACCTGCTATTTGCACTTTATTACAACAATGTATCATTATCACAACTTGCAGTCCCCGTAACACTCCTATTTTACTAGTAAAGAAACCGGGAACAAGTACATAGAGGTTTGTACAAGATTTACATGCCGTGAATGCTGCGCTAGTGCCAGAATTGCCAGTTGTTCCTAACCCTGCAACAATACTGAGCTCTAACCCTTCAGATGCCACCACCTTTGCATTGATAAATATTTTACCTGCCTTCTTTTCTATCTCTATACATCCAGATAGTCAATATCTGTTTGCTTTTACTTATAAAGCTTAGCTGTATACTTGGAGTAGGTTGCCACAAAGTCATGTAGAATCTCCCACCCTTTTCTCCCAAGAAATGAAGAAACAATTAAATAAGATTAAATTTTCTTGTGGGTCTACTTTGGTTCAATATGTAGATAAGTTGCTTTAAGTTTCAATAACTGCACAAGATTGTAAATAAGATATTGTTTTTCTTTTGACTCAGCAGAATTAGGATTTATCTTCTTTTTCTTCTGGCTTTTCCAGGTTAGGGGTCACCACATCAGATCACCTGTCCGCTCATGATTGGCAGTGGAGCTTTACAGTGTCGAGTTACCAGCCCGGCGCCCAACCTTCCACGGATGGCACACGCACGCTCTCACTCCTAGGGTCAATTTACAGTATCCAATCCACCTACAGCATGTCTTTAGGATGTGCGAGGAAACTGGAGCATGCAGAGGAAAGCCACGTAATCACAGGGAGGACATGCAGACTCCGTACAGAAGGCACCCCAGCCGAGGATCGAACCGGAGAACCTCTTGCTGTGAGGTAGCAACGCTAACTGCTGCACCACCGCGGCTGCCTAGAATTAGGATTTATGGTTAATAAAAACAAACTGGACGTTGCAGGTTCATTACTTGAGACATCTTATTTCACAGGCTCCTAGGAAGATTTTGTCTTTATGAATCACTAAAATCCAAATTGCACCACACCCTACTACAGTGAAATAGCTAAGAGCCTTTCTGGGTTTAATAGGTTATTGTTGACAATGGATTTCTAACTATGCAAAAGTGGCAAGACCTTTGTTGGAACTATTAAAGAAAGATTCCCCTGAATCTTTACCCTGGCCAGATTATCATGATCAAACTTTTGTACAACTGAAAGCATTAGTTTTATATCCCCCTGCACTTGGGTTACCAGATTATTTTAAGATTTTTTTCTGTAGTGAAAGAAATAAAGTGGAATTAGGATTGTTAGCACAACACATAAATGATGGTTTTAGACCTGTTGCTTATTTCAGTAAAATTTTGATGGTGTAACTGCAGCCCTCCCCCACTCCCTTAGGGTGATGTCTGCGAAGGCGTGCACTGTAGACATGGAAGCTGCATTAACCCTATGGCAAGAGACTTACATGGCAGTTCTGGATTCTGCAGAAGCTTTGTTACTGCAGACTAAAATGCAATATTTATCTGCAACATGACTGTCTAAATATAAATCGTCCTTACTTAATAAACCTTCTTTACTGATTGTTTGATGTCCACCTCCTAACCCTGATTCTTTAATCCCTACAGCGGACAAAGGAGAACCTCATGATTGTGTAGTTGTTATTAACACTGTACTTCCTCCTCGATAAGACTCGAAAGACATTCCTTTGCAGAATCCAGACCTTATTCTTTTTATAGATGGCTCCTGTCTTCGAAAAGAGCAGCTTTTTCCATTTGCATGCAAGAAAACATTTAATTAACTGGACAATTAAAAGGAAATGTAGCTGTTCAAGCAGATGAATTAGTAACTATAACTGAAGCATTTAAAACTTGCAAAGATCAGTCAGTGACCATATTTAATGATTCTCGCTATCTTTATGGTGTTGTTCTTGATTTTGGTATACTATGGAAAGCAATTGGGTTATTTAACATCAGCAGAGACAGTTATTAAAAATGCTGTTTTTGTTAATGAACTGTCAGTTGCTTTATTATTACCAAGAGAGACAGCTGTAGTAAAATGTAACACATAAAACTGATGAATCTTTTGTAACCAAAGGTAACACTTTTGCAGATAAGGCAGCAAGAGAGGGTCTATTGTCTTATCCTGATCAATTAAGTTTTCTACTGATACATTTGCTGTTCATTGTACACACCGAAGTTATGAATGTCGATCTGCACATGTAAAACTACATATTACACTACTGTTCTTGTTTTTCTTAGATTGTACTAAGCTCCAGGCGGGTAAAAAAATATCAGAGAGAGAACTACACCTTCTGCATATCTTACCACAGTTTTCTTGTGAAAGACCTGGTCCCCAACAGAACTTAGACCAACTTCCTGAACATGCTGGTAACAAGTATGCAAACTGGCCACATGCATAACACCTTTTGACTGCCTTCCATAGAAAATTAAGCATCTGTTATTCATGACAAAACGTTTGGTAAATGACATAACTTTTTACTTAAAATATTAAAAAAATTCACATCTTTCCAGCCCTCCACATACATTCTCAGTCTGCCTTTTTTTTGTTGTTGTATCTTTCGGCTTTTCCCGGTTAGGGGTTGCCACAGTGGAACTCCGGTCTACAAATGATTGGCAGTAGATGTTTACGTGCCGAGTTGCCAGCCCTGACGCACAACCTTCAATGAAGGTACACCCATTCACGCATGTCTCCACACAGGAGATGCTCTAGCTGAGAATCGAACAGGACAGCGTCTTACTGTGAGGCGACAACGCTACCGCAACACCACCACCGCAGTATAGTCTCAGTCTGTCTTTAATTTTTGCAAAGTACTCTTTGATTTCACAAACCTTACTTAACTTGTCAACAACTTTAGTTACTGAAGAGAATATTTCCCTGATCTTATCAACATTTGCTACCTTAATTTAGGGATAAGTCACTGACACAAAACTTCCATGGGCACACGCACTGTTTAATTTAGGGATAAGTCACTGACACAAAACTTCCATGGGCACACGCACTGTTTAATTTAGGGATAAGTCACTGACACAAAACTTCCATGGGCAGACACTGTTTAATTTAGGGATAAGTCACTGACACAAAACTTCCATGGGCAGACACTGTTTAATTTAGGGATAAGTCACTGACGCAAAACTTCCATGGGCACACGCACTGTTTAATTTAGGGATAAGTCACTGACGCAAAACTTCCATGGGCACACGCACTGTTTAATTTAGGGATAAGTCACTGACGCAAAACTTCCATGGGCACACACACTGTTTAATTTAGGGATAAGTCACTGACACAAAACTTCCATGGGCACACGCACTGTTTAATTTAGGGATAAGTCACTGACACAAAACTTCCATGGGCACACGCACTGTTTAATTTAGGGATAAGTCACTGACACAAAACTTCCATGGGCACACGCACTGTTTAATTTAGGGATAAGTCACTGACACAAAACTTCCATGGGCACACGCACTGTTTAATTTAGGGATAAGTCACTGACACAAAACTTCCATGGGCACACGCACTGTTTAATTTAGGGATAAGTCACTGACACAAAACTTCCATGGGCACACGCACTGTTTAATTTAGGGATAAGTCACTGACACAAAACTTCCATGGGCACACACACTGTTTAATTTAGGGATAGGTCACTGACACAAAACTTCCATGGGCACACGCACCATTTAATTTAGGGATAAGTCACTGACACAAAACTTCCATGGGCACATGCACTGTTTAATTTAGGGATAAGTCACTGACACAAAACTTCCGTGGGCACACGCACTGTTTAATTTAGGGATAAGTCACTGACACAAAACTTCCATGGGCACACGCACTGTTTAATTTAGGGATAAGTCACTGACACAAAACTTCCATGGGCGCACGCACTGTTTAATTTAGGGATAAGTCACTGACACAAAACTTCCATGGGCACACGCACTGTTTAATTTAGGGATAAGTCACTGACACAAAACTTCCATGGGCTCATACACTGTTTAATTTAGGGATAAGTCACTGACACAAAACTTCCATGGGCACACGCACTGTTTAATTTAGTGATAAGTCACTGACACAAAACTTCCATGGGCACACACACTGTTTAATTTAGGGATAAGTCACTGACACAAAACTTCCATGGGCACACACACTGTTTAAGTCAGACTTCTGCATGACTTTTACAAACCATATTCATTTCAAACAGAGGTAATTTACCTGTTACAATCTCAGATCATAAATACTCATAATTCTGTTCAGCAGCCCATTAGCTCTGAAACATTAAACTACTCAAGGTACCGGTCAGATGGGTGGTCAAACCACATGAGTAGTACAAGGGAATAATACTTCTAATATTGCTCTCAAACTCATAATGCCAGTTCCAATATCACCTGTGCAAATGGCTTGGTTCTATTACCTGTTACTGCTGCTTTTGATTTTAGTAGTTCTACATGCCCCTTGAATCCTTCTTCTTTGACAAAGGTGTATTGGTTCTGATGCTACCATTAGTACAACTGTCTCCCCTTGAACTGTTCCACTGCTGACTCCTTCCCTCAGGCTGGATCACAGAATTTCAAAATGGCATACCTGGGAGTAAATTTAGACCCCCCCCCCCCATTTGCAGCAGCAGTTTCGCTGGGAAAAGCAAAAACAATGCATGAAACAGATTCCTCAGATTTTAAAATGAAACATTTGTCTCCATCACTAGTTGCTTGAAGCAGAGCTCTTCAGCCTCAATGGAAGACAAGCAGAGGAATTACCTGATGTCCAGGCCAAATTCCCCCAAAGGCTATATAAATATCAGCCAAGACTCTCCTCCTTATACTCTTCTGAAAACAGACCACCAGTCCAAAAAAAAAAAACAAGTAAATGACTAAATAAATATTTATAGTCTCTCAGAAATGCTTTAGGAAGTTGCTGGCTGACAGCCTGAACCTTTGAAAGGAAGGATAAACTGAAACTGGTGCCACCTATTTTTAATTTGACATCTTGGTGCAATATACTATTACAATACTACTTATAATTTTCCTTGCAAGAAAAATATTTCACTCAGGAAGTGCATTACTTGTTAATCTGATGACTAGCAACTCTTAGTTATTACACTAGAGGCGTTCTTTTGACAGGGGAGGTCTTGTTTTGGGAGGGGGTTCACTCCACTATCAAAACAAAAACAAGGACAGAAAACACATGAAACAACAGAATAATACAAAAAGTGAATGTGAAAATCAAGCACTTGGAAAGGGATACAGCAACAATTATTCATTATGCAAAAAATAATCCCCAATTTCACCTAATATACAAAAAAAAAACTCCACATTAAGAACAGGTATATGGTCTCCTCACTGTCAAAAAATAGTCAAAAATGTACACATATATAACTTGTGTCAGAAAGTAGGACTGGATTGTAGGTTTGGCATATAAATTACTGTTTCTTTTTAGTCTTGTCACTGTGTGAACTCTCTAGTCATATGCTTCAGCAGCTTTATAGTTACCTACACAACAGGAAACAGGTGGTAAAATGGGAAAATATAATTCTGTACTGGGCCTTCTTTTGTTTATTGTCTTTGTTAATAAGTCAGCGCACTGGAGCAAATCCAAGATGTAATCCAATGCACAATACAAAAATGATCTCCACATCAAATCACACTGCTTCCTGTCTGAAGTCATCACCTAACCCCTTACTCACACTAATTTCTGCTCCTACGTCGCTTCCTTACCTGTTTGCTTCCCTCACACAATAACTCGGGTCTTCTACTTCCACATATTTCTAAAATCTTACAACCTTTATAGGACAACAATATCTATATCTTGTATTCCTTGGTAATATCAACAGTAATGCATTACATACATTTTTCATACATTTTATTACAAGATAGTTCATAAGTATATATGTCATTATGCAGTATATACAGCTACTGCATTTCAGTGTTGTTTGTAAATAATTCTCCCTATATACAGTGAATACAAAAAGTGTACACACCCCTGTTAAAATGCCAGTTTTTTGTGATATAAAAAATGAGACCCCAATAAATAATTTCAAAACTTTTCCCATCTTTAATGTGACCTATAACCTGTACAATTCAAGTGAAAAACAAACGTGTTAGGGAAAAAATATAAAAAATAAAAAATGGACAAGCTGGTTGCAGAAGTGTGCACACCCTTAAACTAATACTTAAATATCACAAAAACCTGGCATTTTAACAGGGGTGTGTAGACTTTTTATATCCACTGTATGTACTCTATATGTGCTATTTACTTTATGTGATAGATTTACCCAAACTGTGAATACAAATGGCAAGTTGTGATCAGAGTACTACCCTGGTAAACAGACTTAAATAAAATAAACTCTACAATATTTTACCATGCCAATGTGCTAAATGATATCATGAAAAACCTGCACTCCAGTTTTAACATCCTCTAAAACTGGTTAGATGAGTCTGGACATGACAACAGCCAAACCCGTGTTATTTACTTCAAAGCAAATGGACAAACCTGTATTTTTCTAATATGAAAAAAATAATCTGAGAATCAAATTCCCTCTAGCAGTTGTTTCCTCCATCAAATTACTTGGGGTAACAGTAGACCGGAACCTAGAATCTGACAGCAATTTCAAAGCAGTGACTTAAACAATTAAAAAAACGGACATGCTTTCCCCAGCTAAACAGTTTATGACAAGATTATACCAGAGATTCTACTGTGGGCCTGTCAGAATTCAAGTTGTCCTACAAGCTTTGAGTATGTTTACCATTATTCACTTTCTAATACTTTAACTTCAGAAGAAAAAAGTTGAAATAAAGAGTCAAATTTGTTGCTCGGCAGTCATGCAGATCACACCACACTTTATTTAAAACAAACGTTCAATGGTTAGTACTCCCGCAATGCAATACCAAGCCCATATTAGACAAATAAATGTTTGGCTATTCATTCCTTGACTGAATGGCACATAACCTGCACAACATCTTTACGTAGCCTCCTCATTCTTAACCAGCTCCCCTTTTCACAGATGCTCTGTGGACCTCATGGTCCCTGCAGTCATCCGAAAATGATGAAAAAGTCTGCCATCTTTGCTTTTTTTTTTTTAATCTACCATCTTTGCTATGTCAAATCACCTGTAAAATCTTTTTTTATCACCTCTAAAATCTTGGTCAATAAAACTCTTTCTCGCCTCTAGCCTCTAGCTAGCAAAGTAACTCTCCTCCCATTCTTCACAGGTGTCTTCCAGTGATCTTTCTCCCAGCCCTAACCAGTTACTATCCTCCTTTACCTGCTTTACTCCTTCTCCTGCCAACCTCGCCACTCCCTTAATTTTACATTATACATTTAAAAGTAAACCAGTATTAAGTATTAATCCTTATGTCTCTTTCCTTCGGTTCCTGACAGTCTCCTCAACTAAAATGTTCATTTCTCACTTCTACTTCTTATTTCCAGTGGCTTATCTCTGAGAATCCCTGTGGGTATCATAAGCTAACTTGTTAGGAGTGAGCGTCTTACAATGTGACCACAGAAGTTTTATATACACACACATATATATATATATATATATATATATATATATATATATATATATATATATATATCTAGAGAGAGAGAGAGAGGGAGTTGGGGGCAACAGACCCTTAAAAAACTTTAATTTATTAAATTTTTTGTAGCTGAATCCGGTAGATACCATGTCAATGAGTTCATTTACTATGATGTGTCAAGAGTCCTTTATCATAGCAGCTTAAATCATTTTCCCACATCCTCAGGCTTGATATTCACACTGTTTCTAATCTGCTGGTTGGAAGCCTCCTTCCCTATTACTTCTAATGCCTATTAGTTAAATTATTAAAACTGCTTACATGTACCATGTTTCCATCATGTCAAACTGCTTGTATTGCTCACTATTAAGTTATTGCTTAAATGTTTAAACATGTCTATGAACTACTTAAAATGTTAATGCTCTATACTATCTCTGTAATATGTATTTTCTATGTTCTTTTTGCCTTGTACCTGACAATCATGAAGCATCCCCCAACTAGACTCCAGTCCTTCATTTTTCTGCAGTGGGGAGTCCAAATAACCACAGAGGTGACAGCTATCAGAAGGAGCCATCATTTGGGCATCCATGAGAGTTGCTTGTGTCCTCACAGCATCCCATCTGTCGGGAGATATGTATGCCCCCCCCCCCCCGAATAGGGGATGAGTCATCCACATCACTGTGGTGGGAGGGTAACCAGGACTGCAACAGTGAATGCACTCGAACATCTACATTTATGGTAAGTGTACACAACTGTACTATGTTCTTCATGTTTCACTGTTGCAGTCATCACATTTGGGTAGATTCCCAAAGCTAAGGATGGGAGGAGGAATTTAGACAGCATTAGGGCCAGCTATAAGGCCCTGCAATACTGCAGTGGCAAAACCAGCTCTGGAATTAGAGAAAATTGGCAAATAGTAATGCTTGGTGAAAGTATGTACAGAACTCCAGGTAACAGCTTCTTGTCCCTGGTAGGGACACCTCTAAGAAAGGCTGTAGAGGTACATGCAGCCCTGGTTGAATGGAGTCTGATCCCCTGTGGGATAGGTTTTCCATGGTGCTTATAGCAGAAATTAATGCAATGGCCTATCCATTTAGAAATGGTTTGCTTTGAAATAGCCTTCCCCTCTGCCCCTGCAGCAAATGCAACCAGCAGTTGTTCAAATTTCTTTTGAGGTTTAGTCCTGTCCAAGTAAAATCTAAGTTGTCTGTGCACATCTAAGGAGTGCAGTATCTCTTCCCCTTTGTTCTGTGGATTAGGAAAGAAAGTTGGCAAATGAATGGACTGATTAAGAGCCACACTGGATACCACCTTGGGCATGAAGGAGGGATTGGTTCTGAGGGACACCCTGTCCGCATGAAAGATGATGAAAGGCTCCACTGCCATAACGGCCTGTAATTCAGATACCCTTCTTGCTCAAGTGATTGCTAAAAGAAAGGCTGTTTTCCAAGAAAGGAATTTTAAATCTGCACTAGCAGCTGGCTCAAAAGGAGGGAGAGTGAATTTCTCCAATACAAAGTTAAGATCCCAGGCTGGAGTAGGGGCTCTTCTGGGTGGTCTTAAATTTTTGGCCCCTCTGAGGAACTGCTTGAACAGTGGATGAGAGAAGAGGGGAGGTTCTCTGTTATAATGAGCTGAAATGGCTGAGGCGTGAATTTTGATCCTTGTGAAGCATCTCAGTTAAGTATTGTAGAATCTAAGGTAAGTTGGGCGCTGCTGTGCTCATCCCTTGAGATTGGCTTCAGGCACAGAATCTTTTCCATTTTTCAGCATAATATTTTCTAGTACTAGGCCTCCTTGCCTCTAAAATGATAGCCATCACTTGTTTACTGAGGGATGGTAAAGGAGAGGTTATGTAATTAGCCAGGCTGCTAGGTTCAGGGTTTGAAGCTGAAGGTGCAGAATCTGGTTCTCCTGCTGAGACAACAGGGTAGGGCTCTGAGGCAGGTGCCATGGAGCTAACAGTGACACACTGCGCAAGAGGGGGTACCAGTGTTGGCATGGCCAGTCTGGTGCAATCAATATTGTCCTTGGTTTGTCCTGCTTGATCTTTAGTAGTACTTTGGAGAGGAGAGGCAGAGGAGGAAAGGCATAAATTGATAGGCTTTTCCAGCTGAAGGACAGAGCATCCACTTTCCAAGCTTGTTTGTGGGGAGTCCTTGTGCAAAATTTGTCCAATTGGTAGTTCTGGGGGGGGGGGGGAGCAAACAGGTCTATATCCGGGCTTCCCCATTTGTTTGTCAACATGTTGAAGTCTTGGGTTCCAGTTTCGACTCATGTGGGTCCATGAGGTTTCTGCTTAGTCCGTCTGCCAGTGTATTTAGTTTTCCTGGCAGGAATTGAGCCTGTAGATGCACTTGGTAGCCCAAGGCTGTGTTCCACAGTGCCATGGCTAATCTGCAGTGGGGGTAAGAATAGGTACCCCCCCCTGCTTATCTATGTACCACATAACAGTGGTGTTGTCCGTCTTTACCATTAATTGTCCTGGAAGAATGTGGTCCTTGAAGGCTGTCACAGCATTCTGTACAGCTAACATTTCTTTTTGATAGATATACAGGTGCATTTGACTTGAGTTCCATTTGCCCTGAATGCACTTCCCTGCCAAGTGAGCCCCCCCCCCCATACATAGTCTGATGCATCTGTTGTTAGGGTTTGGGTGGCAGGGGGTAGAGTGAATGGTAGTCCATTGTTTTGGTGGCAGGCCTCTGCCCACCAAAGGAACTCTAACCGTAGGCAAGGTATGATAGGAATTATTGCTTCTAGATCCTGAGAATGTTGACACCATAGGCTTTTTAGATACCACTGTAGTTTCCTCATATGCAGTCTTGCATATGGAATTAGAAGAATGCAGGAGGCCATGAACCCCAAGGCTTGCAGTATTTGCCTTGCAGATAGCAGGGTTTTTGTGGCCACTAGTTTGAAGTAGGTTGTCAAATTAATTTGTTTCTCTGGTGTGAGGAAAGCCATCTGGGAAGTTGCATTCAAGCTTGCTCCCAGGAATATAATTTATTGACAGGGTACCAGGTGTGATTTCTTTTTGTTTATGGTGTACCCCAGACAAGTTAGCAACCTTTGTACAAAAGCCAGATGTTTCAAAAGTATGTCCTGGCTTTTTGCCTGAATTAGACAATCGTCCAGGTGTGGATATATTTGAATATTTCTTTGCCTGCAAAATGCAATGACTGGAGCTAGGCACTTTGTGAATACCCTGGGTGCAGTAGATAATCCAAAGGGCAGTGCAGAGAACTGATAGTGCAAGTAGCATGCTTTGAAGCATAGGTATCTTCTGCAAGATTCACTGACTGGTATGTGCAGGTATGCTTCCTTTAAATCGAGTGTTGCCAACCAGGCATCTTTGCTAGCATAGGAAGCAACTGGTGAAGAGTTAGCATCTTCAATTTTGAAATCACCAAAAAGGTGTTAGGTCCACGATAGGACGTCATGAGTTGTCTTTTCCGGGTACCAGGAAAAGTCTTGAGTAGAAACCTTGTCCCTTTTCCTCTTCTGGTACAGCTTGAATAGCCTTTATGCTTAAGAGAGAGAGTACTTGCTTTTGAGCCTCTGCCCACTGATTTGGGGGTAGATCTGGCCAACCGTTTGGGGTTGGTAACGTGCGGAAGTGAAATCTGTATCCTATATTAACTATATTTAAAACCCATTTGTCCTGGGTAATGAGTCCCCAGTTTTTTGCATGCAGAGCAATCTTTCCCCCCAAAGGGGCAGTCAGTTGAGAAGTGCTTGGAAACTTTAAAGTTAAGTAATTGAGACAATTTACCATAGGAGGGAGTTTTACTACTCTCAGATTTGGAAGTGCCCCCCCCCCCCCCCCCATTGCTTAGTCCTCTGCGTACCCTGGGACTGAAACCTAGGTGTTCTGCTGGATCTGGGTTTGTACTGAGAAGGCCTGGAAGAGGCTGGAAAGGACCAATTCTTAGAGGGCAAATGCCTACTAAACTGTGGAGGTTGTACTTGTAAGAAATCTTTAACGGTTTGCATAGATTTAGCTTTTCCCTCCATCTTTTTAATAACTTCTTCTGCCTTGTTGCCAAACAGGCAGTCCTACTTTAAGGGAGCATCCAGTAATTTGGCTTTAACATGATCTGGTAAGGACTGCTCCTTAAGCCAAGAATGCCTTCTAAGTACAGACCCAGTGACAGCAGCCCTGCAAGAGGCCTCTAGTGAATCAAAACCACATTGCAAAGTATGTTTTCCAACCTGTTCAGCAGAATGCATTAAATCGTGTAAATCCTTATTTTCAGCACAATCAGGAATCAACATCATTTTCTGTTTAAGCAATCCAATAATATGCTGCTGATACTTTAACATATGAAACTGGCAGTTTAAGGCCCTAATGGCCAAGGCTGCAGAAGTGTATACCTTCTTACCCTATCTATCCAGCGCCCTGGTGCCTCTATCAGAGGGGGTGGGATTTTTGGCAGTAGTAGTTTTAATGCCCTTGGGTCCCTGTGAAATGGTCTTGGGATCCGCAGTAGGACTTTTGAAAAGGAGCTTGTGAGAGTCAGGAACCCTGTAATATCTATCAGTTTTTTCTGGGAGCAGGAGGTAAAGAGTCAGGGACCAAGCTAGATTCTGAAAAGTCATCATCAACAATGTCTAGTACAGGAGGGACAGCTAAAGGCCTGTGCTGGGGCAGGAGTAAGAAATCCCTAAGCCTCTTTTTAGAATCAGAGTAATCCTGACTTTCCCAATGAAAATGCTCCCTAAGAGCATGTAAGGTTTCACCAAAAAGAGAAATACTCTGGAGGGGAAGCAGAAGGGAATAGAGTCCTCAGCATCAGAATCCTCATAGGTAGATTAGGGTAAATCCTGGTCATCAGAGGAAACAGAAATTTCAGAATCCTGGTCAGAAGTAACATAATCAAACTAAGTCCTAGGTCTCTTGGGGGGAAAGATTGGCTTCTACTGATTAAAGTAATAAGGTCTTCAGCCATTCTTATCATTTGCTCTTTAGGCATAGAGGCCTGACCGTGTGGTCTGGGTGTCGGTTGTCTATGCATGGTTCGAGTTTTAGGCCTTGAAGAAGAAGATGGCGTTGGTTTGATATGCAAGTCAGTAGGCCTGAATGCACCCTCAGAAGCCGGTGCCTGCACAGTGGCTCTGGACCCATCCAAGGTAGAGACATCCGCAAGTTCCACAGTTGAAGCATCTCGTGGCATACCGGACTCCGAATGGGTCTCAGTAGAGGCCTGCAAATCTGAAGTAGCGGGTATCAGGGGCTGTGAAAGCACCTCACTGAGTACCGGTGAACTGGCGACTGGCTTAGGAGAAGCGTCGTTGGCAGCTTTGGATCTAGGCGGCCTGTCTCTGTCTTTATCTTTGCATTTTTTTGGAATGTCGGTAGTCGGATGGCTTACTGAAGACATATCTGGGTAATTGAACCGAGCACCAAAATATTTAGAAGCGAAAATATACCGATGACGGATAGTTCGTTGTTTAAATAAGGCACAAAAGCGACAGCGAGGTACGTCGTGGTCAGGGCCTAGGCAAGAAATACAGTATGAATGAAAATCTTTATGAGGTATTTGCTTTCCACAAGAAATGCAATGATTTACTTTTACTGACATCAGTTTAGAGCAAGTAAAAGTTTCCCCAATGGGGTACTTAGCTTTAGTTGAAGACTTTGGTTCTGAAACTCAAAAACGAAAATGTCAGGAGTCGGCCGACCGGCACTTGCAAACTGCTTCTGCTTCAGTCACTGCACCACCAAGAAAGACTGATGTAATGGCATCGGCTGCATGTTTTATACCCCTGACTACCTGACATCACGGAAGAGACAGCAACCGACGCAGGA
This sequence comes from Protopterus annectens, assembly GCF_019279795.1. Taxonomy (NCBI): domain Eukaryota; kingdom Metazoa; phylum Chordata; order Ceratodontiformes; family Protopteridae; genus Protopterus; species Protopterus annectens. The sequence goes on along the minus strand of NC_056732.1, from coordinate 1,499,524,951 downwards.
CCCAAGACTTTGTTAATCAGGCCGACTGAAGGCTACTGCAAGCAGATAACCCAAATGTGATGACTGCAACAGTGAAACATGAAGAACATCTTCAGAGTCATCAGACTCCTGGTCAGATAAAACTGCTGGGGACAAGTCTCTTTTTCTTTTGGAAGGGGTAGGCTGGCTTCCCCTAATAAGCATGATAAGGTCTTCTGCCATTTTAAGCATTTGAGATTAAGGCATGGAAACAGGTGCCTGAGCTAGGTCGTCATTTTTTTTAGGAGTAGTTCGTACCCTGGCCTTAGAAACTCTGTAGTTTTAGAAAGAACTGAAGACGCAAAAGAAGTCATCGGCTTGTGTCGAGTATCGGTAGTGCGAAGAACTTCCAGTGCCTGCTCAGCGGCTCCGGACCCTTCCAAGGTAGAGACATCCACAGGATCCTTAGTCAAAGAAGAGTCTTGTAGCATATTGGACTGTGAACGGGTCTTGGTAGCAGCATGCGAATCCACAGAAGTGGGCATGGGCATCAGGGGCTGTGAAAGTTCCTCACTGAGGACCAGCGAACTGATGGCTAGCTTAACAGAAGCGTCGTTGGGAGTTTTGGACCTGTGTGGTCTCTCTCTGTCTTTATCCTTAAGTTTTTTCAGAAGATCGGTAGACGGATGGCTTACCAAAGCCATATCGAAATACGGAGATCGAGAGCGAAAATATTTAGCTACAATAAGTGCCCGACGACATATATTTCTGGCGTTGAACAAAGCACAAAAGTGACAGCGAGGTACGTCGTGGTCTGGGCCTAAACAGGTGACGCAGTAAGAATGGAAGTTTCGGTGTGGTATTTGCTTTCCACAGGCGAGACAATTGTTAACTTTTTCTGACATTGGTTAGAGCAAGAAAAAAGAATCCCCACCGGGGTACTTAGCTTTAGAAGACTTCAACTTCAATTTGGAATCAAAACTCAGGTAGCAGCCGACCGGCACTCATGCAAACTACTTCTGCTTTGGGTTCCTCGGCAAGAAAGACTGATGTAATGGCGTTGGCTGCCTGATTTTATACCACTGATGACCTGATGTCAGTCCTGGAGCGACAGCAACCAACGCAGAAATACTAAACCTCTGGTATTCAGGCCGACTGAGGGCTACCCCTAGCAGGATAACCCAAGTGTGATGACTGCAACAGTGAAACACGAAGAACATCACAGTACCACCATCCACTGCATTTAAGCATCTGCAAAGAGTTAAATCCTACTTATATCAACAAAGTACAAACAACAAATACTGAATATATAGATTGGTATCAATGCTTAAAACAACATTTCACGTAGTTGATGCATAGAACATCTTATGTAATTACGACTATTATGCCATATTTTTTGCATCCAAATCTTTATGGCATATAGCATTACCACTAGATGTCTGCCAGTACATAAAAATTAGAAAATATTTATTTCATTTTTGTTTTATTTTGCTTTCTGCTGACCTGAAAGCGCGTTTCATAACAATGAAATGCCCTGAATCAGCTGTTGCCATATATGGGCAAGACTTCCTTAAGAACGATACATGGGTCACACTCATATTAATTATAAATGTAGTTTATATATTTGTTTTATGATAATTTGATTATGATTACTGTATTTTATTTTGTATTATATAGCTTTGACAACACATGGCTTAACAACCATGCATCTACTAGTACAAACATAAAGCAGTATTTACTTGTTTTTATCTTGTCTTGTTGACATGAAAATGTAACTTAATAACGATGCTATACTCTGAATGAGCTTTTTCCAAATATGGGCATGGCTTCCTCAAGAATGATTAATGAAATATATTGATACCAATTATGGATGATATGTCTACTTTTGATGATAGCTTGCCTATGAGGTTGTAGTTTATGAAAAGTCACTAAGAATTTTAAATGTTTTGATGTTATATCCAGGTTTTTGGTTGAAATTAAGCCTGGTCAATGTTGAATTCTGATGAATCTTACTTAACTATGCACTGATTTATTTCTAACTTAATTGCATAATTGAAACTAATGCTTTACTATATAAGATGGTCATATCTTGTGTAATTTGTAACCTGAAGAAGCGCAATTTTTATTGCGTGAAAGCGCTCGTTCCTGTTTTATTAATAAATGTTTTTTAATCTACTTCGTGGTGGTTTCAAGCAATTCTTCACCTTCGTTAAAACAGCAGATATGCATGCTGCGAGCAGTAGGTGCATATGCAGTGTCAAACAACCTAAGGAATATGCCAGAAATAAAGTAGGAGGCAGAAGGAGAATATCACACTACCTGCTACATTGATCCCTTACTACATTTACACTTTGCATTTTTTTAGGAAAACTTTTATGTCATTTTGGATCCTGTTAAAAAAGAGTCACAATAACTAACATCATATGTTATGGTGTTTCACAGTGCAGGCACCAAAGCCGAGAAAGCTTTACTGCTGCTATGAAGGAAGCATTAGTGGATGTAGTGGTAGTGATCTGGAATGCAGCAAAGATGTGTAATAAGCCATTTAGTGACTTGGAAAAAAAGTGAATGGACTAGTGCTGGGCATTAATCTAGTATAAGTGTTTCAGGCAAGAAGAGTGACTGAGTGATACACAAAAGTAGTCTAAGCTGGTCACTACAATACAGTGGTATTCATGTTTATGATAATTCTGTACACATCCGCCTGTTTTATTTTGTACCACATACACCGCTTGTGTAGTACCTATGGATCTGGTCACTACAATATAGTGATACTCATGTTCATGATGATTCTGTAGATATCCACCAGTTATATTTTGTACCACATACACCGCTTGTGTAGTACCTGTGGACCTGGTCACTACAATACAGTGGTATTCATGTTTATGATGATTCTGTACACATCCGCCTGTTTTATTTTGTACCACATACACCGCTTGTGTAGTACCTATGGATCTGGTCACTACAATATAGTGATACTCATGTTCATGATGATTCTGTAGATATCCACCAGTTATATTTTGTACCACATACACCGCTTGTGTAGTACCTGTGGACCTGGTCACTACAATACAGTGGTATTCATGTTTATGATGATTCTGTACATATCCATCTGTTTTATTTTGCACCACATACACCTGCTTGTGTAGTACCTATGGACCTGGTCACTACAATATAGTGATATTCATGTTTATGATGATTCTGTACATATCCACCAGTTTTATTTTGTACCACATACACCACTTGTGTAGTACCTATGGAGATGGCTGTGATTATAGGGGAAGCCATCCTCAATTACTGAGTGTAAGACCCCCCCCCCTTCCCAGGACTAATTTTACTCTTCTGATAATCAAATGTGGAATTTTGTAAGCTGTAAAACACATCAGAAATACTGACTGTGTTTTACAGGAGAATTTGAGTTCGGAATAATTCAGGACAACTCCCAAAGCAAACATTACCTTATTATCTAGAGCAGTGATCTCCTGCTGATTGGCAGTAGAGAGGAGGAAGCTGCTCATCTGAGTCTTCAGTGGATCTTCAACCTCAACGTCAATATCGTAACAAGCTGTCTTCTTTTGGTCATTTGGATCAACACTGAGGAGCAAAAAAATACAGGGTTACAGTCAGCGAAGAGATGTGAACATTCGGACCAATCCAGCTGTATATGGCACACTCATAAATGCACATACATGTACATCTAATAAGAGTATGCATACACACACACACACACGCACACACGCACACACACACACACACACACACACACACACACACACACACACACACACACACACACACACACACACACACACACACACACACACACACACACACACACACACACACACACACACACACACACACACACACACACACACACACACACACACACACACACACACACACACACACACACACACACACACACACACACACACACACAGGCACACAAAGTTTTCTTCTTAGTAGTAAGATGCAAACATAAAACTTATTTTTTTAAAAGGTACACAACAGAGTTAAGCTCCCTTTCCTATCACAATTGCACAAATAAAGGTTGTCTACAAGATTCTAGAGTCTAGGATGGAACTCTGTGGGTAGTAATACAGTCTGCCATTGTCTTCTAAACAAAACTAATTTTTTTTTTTCCACAGAGACTGCAAACAAATTTTGTCCTGCTGACTGCCACAGCAGAACCCAGACATCTGGCATATCAGCAGCTGTAGTCCTGAAATGTGGTAGCAGTGACTTTTAGAGGACAAATAAAATGCTCACCATCTCCAGTGTTTCTGTGAAGTTCTGAGCACAGAACACTCCACTGAATTTGAGTGATGCAGCCTACATTAAATATCTACATCAAGGAAGATTCACCAAGACAAAAATGACTTACATTCAGAAATATTCAACATAACGATTTCTACACTTACAAAAGCTCTAAAATCCTATAACTCTACTGAAAAATAAAGATCTTACTATTAGAACATGGATACAAAGATATTATTAATGAAAAATACATAATGGCAGGATATAATGATCAGCTGACAACAAAGTTAAAAAGCTAGCTAATATAAACAATACTAAGAAAAGAAAATTTGCAAAAAAAAAAAAAAAAAAGTAGCAAACAATAAAATGAAAAGAAAACAAGGAGTTTTTATGTAAACACGGACTTCTTTAGACCAAAATGATTGATTAAGGGGACCACCAACGTATGAAAAATAAGACCAAACCAATTTACATAACAAAAAGTGTTCCCAGTGAAAAAATGTTTGTGTCTTTTAGCTTTTCCCGGTTAGGGGTCGCCACAGCGGAACTCCGGTCCGCTAATGATTGGCAGTAGATTTTTACGTACTGGCTTGCCGGGCCTAACGCACAACCTTCAACGAAGGAATGCCCATTCACGCATGTCGCCACACAGAAGACACTCTGAGAATCGAACGGGCAACGTCTAACTGTGAGACGACAATGCTACCGCAGCACCACCACCGCAGTTCCCACTGAAAAAGTAAAATATAAAAAAGACTTACTATAAAGTTCAGAGCAATCAGAAAGAAAGAAAGAAAGAGTGACCATCAGGATCCTGGAACAGGAAATAAAACATAAAGAACCTCACAAAAAAAACTGACCAAGCAGACAGATGAGGTAAAGGGCCAATTCACTATTGAAAGACATGAAACTTCCCAAGGCAGAAGGATCAATAGGCAAGTGCCAGTTGAATTGTGTTAGCTACTCAAACAGACTTGTGTGAATATGACCCAAGAAATGCTGAAAGGGAACTCAAAGGGGAAAAGGAAAGGCAAAAGTGGAGGAGAGAGGCCCACCATACATGTCTAAAGAGTAATGGTAGTGGAGGACAAACTGTCGGAAGGAATACACAGAGGAGGGTTGGGGAGGAAGGAAGTGGGAGCATGGGATAAGGCAACAGAACCCAAAGAATGAAAATTCTAAAACAAAGGAATCCATGCAAAACGCCAGCTACCTGATAATGCCAATAAAAAACAGGCTATGGGAGAGTGTGCTACGGTCTAAAGTAGGGAGTGGAGACACCTAACATTGGCACAAGGCCTGGACCACAGACAGTAAGTTAATGCTAGGAATCTCATTCACTCAAACATGAGCATGGAGTAGGAGTGGTGAGGGAGGTAACACATGGAAATGCAGGATGCTGACATCTAGATAAGTAAGCTATAGTACTACAGCCCTCAAAAATAAATAATAAAATACAAACTACAAAAACAGAAAATGAAAAACTAGGTGCCATCCAGGCACAGAGATATAAAACAAGAGGGGCATGAACCATGGTTCTAGCACTGGTTATCTAGTCACAGAAAGGCAAAGGGTGAAGGGAACAGAAGCCACGGATGGGAGAGGGAAGAGAACCAAGTGCAACTACAACTCAGTGGACAAAAATTTGAAATGCAGCAGGAAATACCACTGAGACCAAACAAACCCAAATCTTGATCTACTACTAAACCTTAACCATCAAACCAAACAGAATGATCGGGTCTACATTATATAAACGAAGCATTAAAATGTTGACTCACCTTTGATCGACCCCTATTTCTTGAAGCTGCACAACATTGAACGGCCAAATCATCAATTTCTTTCCAAGGGAAAGAAATCCATTGGCAGTTATTTTAAATCTGCCCTTTTCCCGACTGTAGTGTGATCTTGGAGTTAGTATATTTAGTTAGGAGGGTGTGGGGGCAGTGTTTGTTGTAATGTGGTGTGTGTGTTTGGGCTACCGATTACTTTCCCTTGGAAAGAAATCGGTGATTTGAGGGTTCAATGTGCAGTTTTGAGAAATAGGGGTCGATCAAAGATGAGTCAACATTTTAATGCTTTGTTTACATAACATAGACCCAAATGATCATCACAGAGACTGGAATCAGAAATAACAGAATACATGAAAATTTGTAAAAATAAAATAAAATAGTGAACACAGAAATAAAGGTTCCAGCACAACATGTGCTACAAACGTGTCCCCAAAAAATCAAAGTTCATTAAAGTCAGTCACCTCAAATTTAGTACTGCATGTACAGAATGCTCTGTCACATATATTACAATACTAGTGTCACTGAAGGGATTGGGTAAACATTTATACCCAGGTGTGTCAGAGTCAGTGTATACTCGCTGTCTATTTCCATAGGCACAAATCTTCTGCCAGTGTTTAATGCTCAAATACGTGTACACCCTCTTTTCAATTCCAACCCCTCCCTATAGGTTAACTCATTCCATTACTCAATCTCTCATCTCCTCCATCTTATCACACCCTCACAATTCCACTCGACATTCTAACTCTGCTTCATATCACAATTAAAACAATCACATTTTGCACATCTGGTATCCCATTATCAAACCAGTAAAACATAGTATATAGTGGCTTAAATGTTTTCACTGCTGTAATGACTCTGATGTGAAAAATGCTGACAGTTTTAAAAATATTGTACAAAGTACAGAGTACTCTGCAAATGAAGTTGTCTTATCTGCCTGTTTTATTCAGATTGCAGTGAATTTGGAAACAGGCTATATTTAAGTAACAACTGTATGCTCTGTGCTGCTGCATATAAATAAGTATTTGCTACCCTTCTATGTCTACACACACACACACATACACACACACACACACACACACACTATGCATTTTGACTAGTGCCTGTAATGTTCCTGAATTGCTTATGCACCCACTGCATGAAGTGCCCTATATAAATTTTGCTAGCTGAAAACTACTCATATGGAATGTTCTCATGTATTTACTCTGTATTGCTTGTATAATATCTTTGATTTGAGAATGATTACTTATGTGCTGTTTATTTATTTATTTTATTTTACATTTGTTGACTGGGTTTGTCCGACTGAGCTAAGTCGCCCTTTTTCAGCGGAGACCCGGGGAGAAAAGCTCCACATGTTCTACAGATTATAATTTACAAAAATAAGTAAACAAACAAAAACTCATTTACAGAAAATATTCAAAGCAACATATACATAAAAAACAAGGATTTACTATAGTAAACTTATCATTATGTCTCACAAAAATGAATCAGCAAACCAGGAAATGTCACAAGCTGGAAAAACCGGTGAAGCAAAAACGGAACCTCTGCACCAGTATAAGAGTATTTAAAAACTTTAGTTTTATTCACCAAATAACTCGCCCACTGATAACAATAAGACAAAAACACCAAGTAAACGTGAAACGCTGCATGCGTTTTTCGTTCCACTTAGTAGTCGAACTTCTTCAGACAAAAATACTTTGTTCAAATGCATCTTTTAAATACATACATATGCTGGTAATTACTATAATTAGTTTACCAATAATGTTTTAAAGTGCTAGTGCTACAAGTATGGTTTCATAAATTGCAAGTTTATAACAATAATATTTAAAAACAAGTCATAAAGAAATCATAAAAAACAAATCATAAGAACTCATAAAAAAGGTTCTGGCTATTTACATTCATTTATTGCAGTATGTTTGACTATACTATAAAGTTAATTATACAGGTACATATCTAAAAGTAACTAAGAACTTACTATCTACTAGGTCCTTTATCTAAAATTAAGCACTCTATTAAAAATTGATATTATCTTACATGGACTGTACAAGTTATAATATATATTAAAAACAATTATATTACTCATGGACAATTGTATATATTACTCTCCTCTCTTACAATTTAATTTTTACTAACCTTTTTTAATAATAATAAAGTCAAAGTTAGCTACACAATACCAGACCAGCTTTTAAAGCCTTACTTATATGTTATATGGTGTCCTTCTATAAATGTTCAATTTACGGAGCCAAGCAAGATTGGGAAATGTATTTATTTCTAACATTATCTCATAAGATTTTTAAGTTTTAAAATACATGCTATAGAACATGCCTCATTAATGCCTGGCTTACTACAAGCAGCTAACCGTAGCTGCCAAGCAAGTTCTTTTTTCTCCAATTCCAGTTTTAAGAAATTTTCATTGACAAAATTATTGTCTATAGAATACCTATTTATTCCATCAATAATCATAAAAGAAAAAGAGTGACCATGATTGTTGTTGACATGTCTAGCTAAAGCATTTTCTTCTTTAGATTTTTTGATTGCGTATAAATGCTCATATATTCGATCACGCAATCGTCTGTCCGTCTTACCAATATAGAAAGACGGACATTGTATTGTGCCAAGTAGACTATGCCTTTAGAATTACAGGTAAACGACCCTTGAACATGGTACACTACTGATCTTATTGTAAATGAGTCTGATGTTAAAATATGTTTACAATATTTACATAACCCACATTTCTTGGTTCCTCCTCCTATTCTTGACTTAACAATTTTTGTTTCCAATAGCTTTTTCATATTTGTGCCCCTCCGGTATGTTATTACAGGATGAAAGTTTAATATTTTAGAAACAGTATTGTCTAATGAAAGGTAACACCAGTATTTCCTTACTGTTTTACCTATATCAATTGCTTCCAAACAGTATGTAAATGTGAAAGCAGTTGAAAAATTACTATGCTCCCCTTTATTTAGCAGGCTATTCTCTATAATTGTTGTTTCTGGGTGTTCATGTTCTAAATGGATGGAAGACAATTCATCTACAATTGTATTAATACTAGATTTATTGTCTTTACCATTCTTCAAAAGCGGCAAGTAAACCCCTGAATATCTTTTTTCTTTAACTTCATGGAAAATATTGTCTAGGAATGACTTAGGGTAGGCCCTCTTTACAAACATACTATATAATAGATCACATTCATCTTCAAATTCACTTTCCAGTGTGATCATCCTCGCTGCCCTGACCAATTGTCCTTTTACGACAGCTTTTTTCTGGAATGGAGGATGCATACTAGTAAAGTGAAGAAAACTATTAGAATAAGTGGCCTTCCTAAAGATTTTTGCTGTAAACCCACCCCTATCTTTTTTCAATTCCACATCCAAGAAACTAATAGAATTTTCTTGAAAGTTATAAGTAAACTTCAAGAAAGATGTTGTGGAGTTTAAGAACTCTACAAACTGATCCGCTTCATTTCTATTACCTTTAAATAAAATGAAGATGTCATCCAAGAATCGTCTGTAGCTACAGCACATTTCTTTCCAATGACTACTGAAAATGGAGTTATTTTCCCAGTGGGCTAAAACCAAGTTCGTAAAACTAGATCCTACCGGGGAGCCCATTGCTACTCCTATTTCCTGTACAAATAAGTTTCCTTCAAATGACACAAAATGATTTCTTAAAATAATATCTAATAGTTGTTCAATTAATAGGCAGTCATTATTCTCAGCCCCTTTTGCCCTGATAAAATCCACTACCCATTCAGTCCCTAGATCATGTGGGATACATGAATATAAATTAATTATGTCAATTGTCAGAAAATTAATTAATTTTTTCGTTTGTAGAGTTCTTAAACTCCACAACATCTTTCTTGAAGTTTACTTATAACTTTCAAGAAAATTCTATTAGTTTCTTGGATGTGGAATTGAAAAAAGATAGGGGTGGGTTTACAGCAAAAATCTTTAGGAAGGCCACTTATTCTAATAGTTTTCTTCACTTTACCAGTATGCATCCTCCATTCCAGAAAAAAGCTGTCGTAAAAGGACAATTGGTCAGGGCAGCGAGGATGATCACACTGGAAAGTGAATTTGAAGATGAATGTGATCTATTATATAGTATGTTTGTAAAGAGGGCCTACCCTAAGTCATTCCTAGACAATATTTTCCATGAAGTTAAAGAAAAAAGATATTCAGGGGTTTACTTGCCGCTTTTGAAGAATGGTAAAGACAATAGTTAATCTAGTATTAATACAATTGTAGATGAATTGTCTTCCATCCATTTAGAACATGAACACCCAGAAACAACAATTATAGAGAATAGCCTGCTAAATAAAGGGGAGCATAGTAATTTTTCAACTGCTTTCACATTTACATACTGTTTGGAAGCAATTGATATAGGTAAAACAGTAAGGAAATACTGGTGTTACCTTTCATTAGACAATACTGTTTCTAAAATATTAAACTTTCATCCTGTAATAACATACCGGAGGGGCACAAATATGAAAAAGCTATTGGAAACAAAAATTGTTAAGTCAAGAATAGGAGGAGGAACCAAGAAATGTGGGTTATGTAAATATTGTAAACATATTTTAACATCAGACTCATTTACAATAAGATCAGTAGTGTACCATGTTCAAGAGTCGTTTACCTGTAATTCTAAAGGCATAGTCTACTTGGCACAATGTATACAATGTCCGTCTTTCTATATTGGTAAGACGGACAGACGATTGCGTGATCGAATATATGAGCATTTATACGCAATCAAAAAATCTAAAGAAGAAAATGCTTTAGCTAGACATGTCAACAACAATCATGGTCACTCTTTTTCTTTTATGATTATTGATGGAATAAATAGGTATTCTATAGACAATAATTTTGTCGATGAAAATTTCTTAAAACTGGAATTGGAGAAAAAAGAACTTGCTTGGCAGCTACGGTTAGCTGCTTGTAGTAAGCCAGGCATTAATGAGGCATGTTCTATAGCATGTATTTTAAAACTTAAAAATCTTATGAGATAATGTTAGAAATAAATACATTTCCCAATCTTGCTTGGCTCCGTAAATTGAACATTTATAGAAGGACACCATATAACATATAAGTAAGGCTTTAAAAGCTGGTCTGGTATTGTGTAGCTAACTTTGACTTTATTATTATTAAAAAAGGTTAGTAAAAATTAAATTGTAAGAGAGGAGAGTAATATATACAATTGTCCATGAGTAATATAATTGTTTTTAATATATATTATAACTTGTACAGTCCATGTAAGATAATATCAATTTTTAATAGAGTGCTTAATTTTAGATAAAGGACCTAGTAGATAGTAAGTTCTTAGTTACTTTTAGATATGTACCTGTATAATTAACTTTATAGTATAGTCAAACATACTGCAATAAATGAATGTAAATAGCCAGAACCTTTTTTATGAGTTCTTATGATTTGTTTTTTATGATTTCTTTATGACTTGTTTTTAAATATTATTGTTATAAACTTGCAATTTATGAAACCATACTTGTAGCACTAGCACTTTAAAACATTATTGGTAAACTAATTATAGTAATTACCAGCATATGTATGTATTTAAAAGATGCATTTGAACAAAGTATTTTTGTCTGAAGAAGTTCGACTACTAAGTGGAACGAAAAACGCATGCAGCGTTTCACGTTTACTTGGTGTTTTTGTCTTATTGTTATCAGTGGGCGAGTTATTTGGTGAATAAAGCTAAAGTTTTTAAATACTCTTATACTGGTGCAGAGGTTCCGTTTTTGCTTCACCGGTTTTTCCAGCTTGTGACATTATCATTATGTCTGTCAGATTTAGAATCCTGTATCATTCAGAAGGACTAACAATAGTTTTGTCACCAGACATAAAATCTTACATTATGCTTAGGATAGAGAAGTTAGTGTGAGACAAGGCCTAGAAAGTCAGAGAAAGTTACATCAGTTGAGAGCATATAGAGATATGCAGTTAGGGTTGATAAGCTGTTTAAGGGGGGTGGGTACAGAGGCAGGTCCATTGGCTTAACAGGTATTCTTTAGTGGCTAGCTTGAATTGACTACGTTGCTTGAGTGACCTGATCTCTAGTGGGAGTTTGTTCCATGCCTTGGAATGATTATAGCTATAGAGAATACATCCTTTCTTAGTTTTAGGATTGTGGATTTGTAGCAGATCTAAGTTAGCTCTCCGGAGGTATCTAGCAGGTGAACAGTGGGAGATGATGGACAATAGTGTAGGACAGTAAGAAGGCTGATAAAGGATGAAGTGGATGATCTGGAGATGAGGGAGTAAAAGCTGGTGAGGTAGTTCAAGCCAGTTAAGGTGTCTGAGTTTGAGACAGTGATGTGACTTGTAAGTTTGATGTGCTGCAAATTTGACTGTCTTGTTGTAGGTAGATTCAAGTTTGGCAAGGAGTGTGGAGTTGAGGCAAGTAAGAATTTGACAGCCATAAAATAGACTGGGTAGGAGGTAGGCATAAGAGAGAGTTACTTTAGCTTCACTGATGAGAAACTTTTTGTTGCGATAGAGGAGCCCTAGTTTCTGATGAGTTTTCTTGATAGAGCTGTTAATGTATAGATCAAAATTAAGTTAGTCGTCAATGATGACACCAAGGAGTTTAGTGCTAGTTTCCACCTCAATGTGTGCATTATTGAGGGACAGGATTGTGAAAGTGGATTTAAAATGTGGTTTTAGATTTTAGGAAGAAAAAGCAGTAGCTTAGGTTTTTTTGGGTTAAGGATAAGTTGGTTATCAGACAGCCATTTTTCTACTGAGTTAAAGGAAGTCTATGTTGTAGACATGAGTTTGGAGGGAGAGTCAGCAATAGTGATGACAGTAGAATCATCAACGTATTATTAGACCAGTGAAGACTGAGGACAGAAAGAATAAAGAAGATTAGTGAAGATGTTGAGAAGTAGTGGACCAGGGATGGAACCCCAAGGGACACCCATTTTAACTGGGAGAGAAGGGGAGAGTGCAGATTGCCACTTCACTGCTTGAGATCTGTAAGTAAATGGAAAACCATGCAACAGTAGCAGGGGAGAAGTTAAAGTTGGTTAGTTTGTGCAGAAGGACAGGGTGAGAGACGGTGTCAAAAGCTTTAGAGAGATCTAAGAATAGGCAGGAGACAAGTTTGTTGTTATCTCTGGCAAGGGCTATAGTATTAAGTAATGATAGTAGGGCAGTAGTAATATTATGCTTTGGTCTAAAGCCATACTGAGTAGGTGTAAGCAGATTTTTAGAGAGTAGGTAGTGCATAACTTGTTTACGTATGCATCTTTCTACAACTTTAGAGAGAGGAGACAGGATGGCAGCTGGTCTAAAATTAGTAATGTCTGAGGAGTTACCTCCTTTATATATTGGTAGATTGTATTTGTAATTGTATAAGCTGCCAATAATAATATCTTTAATAATGTAAATTCTGTATGGCATGTGAAATGTCTTATATGTGGAGCTTTTCTCTCCGGGACTCCACTGAAAATGGGCACTTCTGGCCCAGTTGGACCATCCTGGTAAACAAATGCAAATAAATAATAAATAAAAATAAATAATAATCCTGAAAGTCCAAGTACACCTTAACCTTTAGTAAACCACTGTGTTATACAAACATAGTCTGCAACTGTATAGACCTGGTATGTCATAAAAAAATACAGCCCTACTTAATTCACAAAATCCATTTTCTTTTAGGGATATCTGTATACACTACAGTGTATCTGGATGAGTCCAGGTACAGCATAGGTATTCAAATGAAAATCCTCAAAATATTCCAAGATTCACATGTCTGCATTTGTAAAGGAAGGAAGCAGTATAGATGAGGCTTCAATTTTTGGAATAGCTAAAGTCTACAAAAATGTTTCTAATTCATCCTTTAGGCCAATTTTAGCAACCCACTGGCTACTTATATTGACAGATGTTTGAAGCCTAGTTTTTCTACATGTTCACACATTCTAAAAGATTCTTGGGAGTTATTAGGCCATTTGAAACAGGAATTGTGGAGTGACAACCTAATTTTTCTTAACATAGATGCAGTTATTTATTTAGTTGTATTCTCAAACTTGAAGGGTTAGAATTATTTTGAGAAAGCTTGGTGAAATGTAATTTTCTCTCTAATTCTAAAGTGAACTTAATTACAGATTTTATAGAACTAGTTTTAGATAACAATTTTACTCATCCTGAGGGTGAGCTATATAGACAGATTAAAGGTGTAGCTATGCGGGCAGCATGCGCTCCCACCTACTCCAATATGGTTTTACAGACCTGGAATCAAATCACGTATTCACTATGGAACTTTTTAAACAGCGTAAACTATATTTAAGATTTTTAGATAACATATTTACTTTATGGGAGGGCCCTACTGAAAAAATAAGTGATTTTATATTATTTGCTATGTCTTTTTTAAAGTTCACATATCAATTCGGAAGATCATTAGCAGACCGGAGTTCCGCTGTGGCGACCCCTAACCAGGAAAAGCCAAAAAACAAACAACAACATATCAATTCAGAAAAGAGGCGATTGAGTACTTGGACACCACTATTAGCCTGGGGAAAATGAGTTTATATCCAAGACATACAGAAAACCCACTTTTAGCAACACATATCTGCACTTTAACATCTGCCATCCTTTTTCATGTAAAAAAAAGTATTATTAAAGGGCAATGTATTACAGTAGCAAGAATGATCTCTAAAAGAGATGTGCTGAATATTGAGATGGAAAAACTTTGTAATATGTTTTTAACTGGAGGCTACCCCAAAAAATTACTGGAAAGTGTCTCCAAGGAAATTATTAATGAATGGGCTTTAAGGTATAAGCCCTTATAAGGTGAAGGGTTATTCAATGGTAGTGACCATGAGAAAAGCAACAAAAATGAATGTAAAGCATTTGAGAGATCTATGGTTATAAAATATTCCAGTAGTACAGATGATATTAAAAATTTTGTGAACAGTAATTTGGAACATTTTTGAAGTGAAAACATCATTATTTTCTATCGTAAGTACAGAACCCCATTTTGTATATAAGACCCCTCACAATATTAAAGGGCTTTTAGAAAAAAATACTTCCAATAGTTAACACAACACCATTAAAGGTATGTCAAAATGTGGTAGATGTAACTACTGCATTAGGTGATAAAATATGTTTAGACACAGATAATAAATTGTATGTTAAACTGAAATATGGAACATGTGTATCTAGAAGGGTCATACATTTTGCAAAATGTTCAGTTTGTCCAGCATTTTATATAAGTAAGATGGAGAGAAAACTAAATAGAAGAATGTATGAACACAGGTATGATATAAAAACAGAATGTTAATAATGCATTATTTGAGCACTCTAATATATGTACTGATTTTGCTGGTTTTAAATTTGCTATTTTGGACACAACTGAACTGGACTCTAGGACTGGTTGTTGGGAAATTAGACTAGAACATAGGAAACTGTATTGGAAGCTGAGATTGAACGCCACCCCCAGGTATTAATAAAAATGTGTCCATTACCCCTATATTAAAATTAAGGGCAGCAAAACTGCAATATTAAGACTGTTATAGTTCACTTTGTCAGCTATTTTAGAATGAGTTCAAGAAAAAAAAATATTTTTTATGCATTTAAACCTACACTGATTCTATATGATTTTTATGAATTTTAATGATTATATTTAACAGATGAAGTTAGCTTCAGTCCCTTTAACTATACAATTAAATTAATATTTTTAATCAGTATTTATTTAGAAATAATTAGCAGTATTTAATTATTAAAGACATTGGTAATGATTTTGCTTTTCAGTACTGTTGGTTAAATTAATATGCCTTTTCAGACAGTGTGATTTACTGTTGTACGTTATGTCCCTTTAAGAAATTAAATGTTATTCTTTAAGCTTTTTTTTTGAAGTAGTGACTGTTTCAATTGAGTTTCTAAATATGATATCAATTATTTAATTATGTTTTATTAATGAATCATTTAATGTTGGTATAAAAGCAATGTGCTGGGTAATTAAATTTAGTTCTGATGAAGTCTTGTGCTTTAGACAAAAACACAGATTCTGTATTTATGGCGTTAAATGCATAACATTTTTAACCTTTTGGAGAGTAAAAAGATTTTTTTTATTTGGACTCTGCTTTTGCTTCCTTGATCATTCCAGTACACTTATTTTGTTTTTATAACAGTAGGTGTCCTACTGATCACTACTGCAGTATTCAGAACACAAAGGTCATCACCTCTGTCATCTGTCCAGTGTACCAAAGCTTTACCTTCCTTCGTACATCCAACATGTGACCTCAGCTCGCAAGCATAGAGGCATATAGGTGGATGCATAAGCGTAATCACTCAAAGAAGGCAGACGTATGAGCGTAATTCCTCAAACTAGGTGGACGTATGAGCTTAATTCCTCAGACTGTCTCCAAGCCAACAGCCCAAAACCCCTGAGACAGAAAACTGGTCATCTAGGAGGGGTACAGCATGAAGTGGCAAGAAAGCCCCCTCTGTTCTAGGTTGTTTCCCATGGGACAGGAACTGAGGGAGAAAGACAGAGTAAGGAAAAATTAAGTGTAGGGGGAAGGAGAGAGGGAAGGAATACTGAGACAGGGATTGGTATGAATCTACTGTTATGGTAAGGTCTTACACAACTGTACTATGTCCTGACTGAAAGCACTGTTACAGGATTCCTAATACATGTGGGACTCCCATTCCTAAAAGGAATGTGAGGGTGGTTGGTGAAAAGGCAGTACAAGTGTCCTAGAGACCAGACGGGGCTGACCTTGAAAAGACATCAGTCCTGTAGTGTTTAGTGAAAATGTGTACAGATGTTCAGATGGCAGCTTCCAGTATGGACCTGGCAACCACTCCTTTGTAGAAAGCTCCAGAAGGTGCTACTTCTCTGGTAGAGTGAGCTCAAGGACATGAGGATGAGGACTTGCCATGTAGAGACTAACTAAATGAGATGGCCTAAGAGATCTTGCTTGCAATGGTTTGTTGGGATACTGGTTGGCTCAATTTAGAGTCCATGGAAGAAACAAACAGTTGCTTTGATTTTTGAATGGATTTTGTCTTGTCCAAAATAGAATCTTAGCTGTCTGTGAATGTCCAGAGAATACAGCATCCTTCTCCTGGTTCTGTGGGTTTGCGAAGAAGGTAGGTAGGTTTATGGCCTGATCAGGAGACTGGTTGTTCACTACTCTAGTCATGAATGAAGGATTAGCCCTGAGGATTACCTTGTCTTTGTGAAAAATAAGAAAGGGAGGAGTGGCCATGAGTGCCTGAAGCTCTGAAACTCTTCTAGCTGTAGTGAGGGCCAGAGGTAGGACAGTTTTCCTGGTGTAGAATTTGAGGTTTGCTGATGTTGCTGGTTCAGACAGAGGTAAGGAAAGCTTTTCTAACAATAAGCTGAGGTCCCAAGTAGGAGTAATGGGCTTTCTAGGTGGTCTAAGATGCAGGGCTCTTTTATGGAATAACTTGACCTCCGATCTGGACATATGTGGAGGACTGAGAGGTAAGCAAGTGAAAAACGATAGTTGGACTTTGATGGAAGAATTGGCCAGACCTGCATGTAAGAGCTCACACAGATATTTCAGAATGGGAAGGTACCCCTGATTGGTTGGGGTCTCATCTGTTCCTTTGGCACCAATAGAAGAATCTCTTCCATTTGGCTATGGAAGATTTTCAAGTAGTGGGTCTCCTGGCTTCTTGGATAACCTTAATAACATCTTCAAAAAACACTGCCTGAAAGGAATTAGAACCATATCATCCACAGAGTTAGGTTTAGGGATGTCAGATTGGGATGAAGCAGTTACCCTTCCTGTTACATAATGAGATCCACTTGGTGTGGCAGTTTGTAGCACTTGCTCTTGGCTAGAAGAAAAAGAAGAGGGAACCAGTGCTGCCCTGGCCGAAAGGGGAATACTAGCAAGGGTTTTGTTTTTTCTTTTTGTCTTTAGAAGAACTCTTAGAATGAGAGGTAGTTAAGGGAAGACATAGAGGAACTTCCCAGTCTGCTGGAAAGTGAAAGCATCTGGTACACTCCATGCATGATCTTAGTCCACTATAGAGCTCTGCTCAACAGCCTGTAGGAGACAGAATACAGGGATAAAGCCTTGAGGTGTTCTGCATAGGAGATACTACTTATGCCCTGTATTCTTTTAGTGATGAACCTCTGTGGAAGTTCTAATTGTTGTATGTACCTGGTTAGGTACATAGCAAAAGGAGCATTGTACTCAATGACAAGTCTGATGAATGCTGAATAATGTGGAACAATGACCTCCTTGAACCTAGATGCTATACCTTTGTTTATAAGTTTCACAACACAGAATGATTTCCTCACTACTGATGGTCAAAGGGCAAATAACTATGTGTGTCCCCAGGTCACTACCCACTGGATCGACTCTCAGGGGTATGATGTCAGTATGACAGTTAATAGGGGTGGATGAATTCGTCTTTTCTTGACTTTTAGTTTTAGTCCATGGTTCCGGCACAAGTTATTTATCTGTGTCAGCCCATCCTGGAGAACATCAGTGTTGGTGAAGGATTCTATGACTGCTTCTAATTTGCAATCATCTGATAATTTAATCAGCCAGAGACCCTTAACATTGGCCTTAACTTCAGAGAAATAAATGCCAAAAAGGAGTGGTCCCAGGACTGATCCCTGAGGGACTCCACTTGTGACTGGCCTCTTTGTAGAGGTGGACTTCCCGATTCTAACTTCCTGGGTCCTGTCTGTGAGTCAGCTGGCTATTCACCAGGTGACATAAGAGCGTATACCTAACCTCTTGAGTTTGACAACAATGCCTGTGTGGGGTACGGTGTCAAATGCCTTAGCCAGGTCAATGTAGGCAGTATGAACAGTTTTGCCCTTATAGGTTCATAGATTACTACTAGGTTAACTGTCCTTGTGGGCCATTTTAAGCCTACAACTTTTTGAGATTTACCTACCAGTTCAATCTAAATGTTTTTTTTTTTGGGGGGGGGTTGTTGAATTAACAAAGACTGACAAAGGTTTTACCACCAACATTTATAGAAAATCTACATTTTTCAAACTATTATTTATATTTCAACAGTTGTCATCTACTACATTTTAAAAAAAGTCTGGTAAAGGGTCATTTGATGACAGTAGCCAGAATGGCTTCAGATTTGGGTATTTTTTTTAAAAGACAAAGAGATAAAATCCTGGATATGTTTAGAGTATGAGGATACCCAAACTCTTTTTGAAATAAAATAAGTGTAGTGGTGACTCTTGGGAGGGGGGAAATACACTCTTTGTTGGGCAACAAATTTAAAAGGATTGAAGCAATGAAGAGAAAAAAAAACAGGAGAAAAGCTTTAACAATGCTACTGATTTTAACAGGGGAATTGTTATGGAATACATTTGTTTGTTATCAACTGTAAGGAATATTGTTATTAAAAACTGAAACATCTTCAAAGGGAATTTAGAACTGTTTAGTCACTTAGGGGAGACCCCACTGTTTGTATACAGGAAGGGTGATAACATCAATAATATTCCGGAAAGACAAGTGGTTGAGACCAACTATAATTCCTGAAAAGGAAAATGTGGACGTTGTAAACAATTTTCGGGTCTATATTAACACACCGAAAACTGACTTGCGCGAATCCAGTTTGAGCAACACAGAAAGAGCGAAAACCACAAATTTCGAAACTGTAAAATAAAAAACCTACCAGACGAAAACTGTAACTAACTGTTCTATGCAGGAGGGCAAGCCGCCCTGCACCTCCCACACCCCGCTACTTAAATATACCAACTTCGAGATCGCACTCCGTTGAAGTAAAGAGAAGAATTCCCTATGGTGATCTCTGTTCATTTTTGTGATATTTCAAATATTCACGCTTTTTGTGTCATTCAAACTGGATTTGTGCAATTCAGTTTTCGGTGTGCTAATACAGACCCACAATTTTCCCATATTTTAGAAGTTTCCTTCATTAATATATCTAACAGTCCTTACTCAGCAATTAAATCAGACAGTGGACACTGTAGGTCTAAAGGTCTATTCTGTATTGGCTTTTGTTCCCCTTGTGGGGCATTTTATGTTGGCAAAATGGAACAAATTCCATAGGATAATCTAGGCACACACTAATGATATTAAAAACAGAAATGAAAATAATGCCCTTTACAGGCACACAGTCAACTGTACAACACACCATTGTTTCTATTTTTCCATTTTGGAAATAGTAAATTTGAATTGGAATGGAGGTGCTTGGGAGGCATGCCTTGAATATATAAAACATATTTGGCAGTTGAGGTTAAATGCCATCAACCCGCTGGGTTTGAATGATAATATATCTATCATTAGTGTGTTGAAAATGA
Source organism: Protopterus annectens (assembly GCF_019279795.1). Taxonomy (NCBI): domain Eukaryota; kingdom Metazoa; phylum Chordata; order Ceratodontiformes; family Protopteridae; genus Protopterus; species Protopterus annectens. The sequence continues at coordinate 1,499,504,663 of NC_056732.1, read as the reverse complement.
GATCAGCCAAACTGTTATAACTATATAATTTTTTGGTTGCACACAGTATTATAAGTTCAAAGAAAATATGGATGTTCACTTTAAAGACTGTACTTTTGATTGTATTAATTAATTAATGTGTACAACTGGTTAACTGATTACGATGTTGAGAGAGTGAGGTATAGAAATGCATTTTCACAGAATATTTGTATTTAATGTATTGTTCTTATGAAATCCAGTTTTGATCACAAAGGAAGAAAGCACTGAACTTTTTATTAAAACATAAAAATTAACCCTTGTTGTTGATGTTACTGTGAGATTCAGCGGTCAAGAAGGTTAACTGGTGTGGATTTGTGAGTTCTTGGTTTTCTTCACACAGTAGTTCACTGCTTGGGATTTACATTAGTTGTGGTATGGGACTTTGCTTATGGTAATTTGAATGTGGAGAACCTCAAGGGCCTCGCCCTGTTTGACCAGCTTTGAGGTATATTTATTTTTTATGTAACCCGAGACATCTTCACCTTTAGTCCCTGCCTGTGTAGTAGCTGGTCTGAATATGTGTGGAAGGCATTACAGTCTTGCACTGCTGGTGTGTTTTCTGTGGCTTTAAACTATGTTTCAGTGACAGCACAGATGTCAGCATTCTCTAGGGTAAGGAGAGTTTGTAGGGAGTGCAGTTTCTTGTTTGGACTCCAAGCATTGAGCAATTACACCTTTAGATTTTCTTGGTTTTGATTTGCTGTCTCGGAAGTGCTTTCAGTTTTGCATTGCCTAAAAAGACACTTTGGGAAGGACAACGTTTTACCTAATATTCGAAAGCCTAGCAGGGAAAAGGGCAGACCATCCCTAACAGAAAATATTTTTTTTTATTTGATTTAAGTCTAGTCTGTTGTAACCAATGTTTGGAATCTTCCTGATGGGAGTATCCTACAACAGGAACCTCCTACTCATCATTTGCACTACTGACTCCTTAGTCCTGGATCACCAGATCTCACTTAAATGTGGAAGCTTGGAGACAACATACTGTCATCGAATTAGGGTGAGCAACAGTTCAATTATCACTCACCCTGGGCTGCTGTTTCAGGTTTGGGTAACAATATTTCAGGGCCACTAGAGGTTGTGGCATCACTTGGATAGGAGTTTCGTAAAAATCCTCTGTCCATAGGCAGCACCTGGCCCCTAGTGTCCTAACCATGGTTGCTCTTTTCAATGGCAGGTAAATACAGAATAAAACAGACAATGTTAAGTTGTCTATCTCGCCTTCTTCTTGCTGGATGGGTTCGGAGCCGACCTCGGCTCCGACTCGGCCACTCTAAAAGCTCGAGAGTTGGTTCCACTGGCTCGAGGCTCCCCTTATATCCCACAATGCTAGGCGTGAGTTACCTCAGATCTCGTTTGCCGCTACAGCATCGAGGTGTTGGTTTTTCTACCAGCTTGTTGGTAAGTGTATTTCTGTTAAATTAGAATACTTAAAACCCTATATTTTTTAAGTTTAAATATATTCCCCTTAGTGTAGTGGATTTCTACCTCTGTTTTCCCGAAAATCCCGTTTTTTTTTTTCCCACAAGAACTTTTAAAGTTCTCTCTCGGGCCTTCTGGCCTTCTCTCCATCCCCTAGTGGTGTGTGTGTGTTACTCTTAATAAACTTTAGTTAATTGTTTTATTTTGAGTTTTAAAAATAAGATTAGTGTAATCTGTGTGTCTGTTTGAGTGTGTGTGATTACACTTTCTTGTTAGGATGTCTAAAGACACAAAGGTCTCAGGCTTCAAGAAGTGTGATGCGTGCTGTCAGAAAATGTCTCTGACAGACGGTCACACTTCTTGTGTCTACTGCCTGGGGCCTTTGCACCTGCAGGACTCCTGTGCTGTATGCCACGGCTTCAGCCCCAGGGTCCTGCAGGAAAGAAAGAATAAGTTGATCCTAAGGGGTCTACTTAAGCCTGAGGATTCCCTTTCTGTTTCTGGGAAGCCCTCTAAGGCTTCTAGGTCCTCGGCTCCAGCTACTGAGCCGAGACCTAAAGCTACAAAACCTATGTCTGCATCGGCTCCGGCTGGAGCCGATGAGTCTACAGCTTCCGTGGTTCCCTCGGCTCCGGCTGGAGCCGAGGTAGTAGAAATTCCCTTGTCGGCTCCGACCAGACCTTCAGAGCCGACATCTAGGAAGAGATCCAGGTCACCATCCCTTGGCTCCATTCATTCGGCTCCAGCATCTCCTCTGCTGTCTGAACGGAGCCATAAATCTCACTCCTCTAGGTCATCGAGGCTGTCGGATCATGACCTCCAGAGGGTAGTGAGTCGACTTCTTAAGTCCAAGGCACTGGCCCAAATGCTTCAGAGCCCGACTCATCAGTCGATGCCTGCCCCTGTCCATCAATATATTCCTCCTCCGACTCCGTTGAGCTCGGAGCTGGGGCGTTTCGGAACCGAGACTGTGGTAGCGTCGGAGCCGATACAGGTGTCTTCGGCTCCTTCGTCGGCTCCGATTTCTTCTTTCGAGGATTCTCGGCGCCGGACTTCCCTCGTCGGCTCCGAGGGGGTGAGTGGCATCGGACCCTTGTCCGACCCCGCTCTTCCTCTCAGAGCTTCGGCGCTGGTGAGTTCGTCTCCGACATCGGCCTCGGACCCATCACTGTCGGTGCCGAGGGAGGTTCTCAGCTTCTCGGAGCGGGGACCTCTGGCTTTGCCTGACAGGGGTGCGTTCGAGGTCATGCGGAGTGTGTTAGAGCCTGGCTCTACTCCACAGTCGGCTCCGTCCGCCCCTCCCTCTATGGTGCCTCAGGTCAAGTCGACTCACTCCCTCATCCCGGACCGCAGAGAGCCAGCTCCTCAGGAACCCCCTGTAGGGATTTCATCCTCTTCCGAGGCCTCTCCTGATTTGGCAGAAGAGCCTCCTCGGAAGAGGAAGTGTAAGAGGAAACACATTGACTCACCTGAGTCCATCACATCTGAGACAGATTTAGATGATTCCGAAGGTTCCCCCCGTTCCTCTTCTGAAGATGTCTCCTTTGCAGACATTCTCGAAATCCTCAAACAGAGGGGAAATTGGCCAGCCCTCAACCCTTCGGAGGATGAATCTGTGTACCTTGAGGCGTTCGGCTCTCGTCCTTCCACCTCCTGGGTGTCTCCCCCCTTTGACCCCCTCATGCAGGTGGTTGCTAAAAAGGCATGGACGGCTCCTGATTCAGTGGACCCCACTCCCAGGAGACCCTCAAAATTCATAACGGCACCAGCAGACAAACAGTTCTTGACAAAAGGAGTTTCTGTGGATGCTATGGTGGTAGCTGCTGCCACTAAGAAGGAACTAGCTGATCCTTCAGTACCTGTCCATCCACCTAACAAGGAATCTAGGTCCATGGACAGGTACGGGAAGCGGATGTTCTCGTCAGCGACATTTACTATGCGTTCGCTGAACTACCTGTGCCATTTCACTCGTCTTCAAAGGGACTTGATTAAAGAAGCGAGTGACATGTTGAAGGACCCTACAGCTGCGGGTTTTCAAGATAAAATGAACACTCAGCTGGCTACCCTTAACTCCATAGCCAACTCCTCCATGCGCCTCCTTTCTTATGCGGCTGATGGAGCGAGTAGGGCCGCAGGGACAGGTGTGGCCTTACGTAGGCATGCCTGGAAGCGGCTATGCAATTTTGCGGACCCTTTCAAGACGTCTTTCACTAACTCCCCGTTTGATGGATCATCTCTCTTTGGTCCTCAAGTGAAAGAAACCTTGACTAGGTGCGAGACTGATGGCAAGACTCTTTCTGCCGTCGGAGTCCGTTTTTCTACTCCTTCTAGGCCTTACCCCAAAGGCCAGAAAAGTGGGAAAATGTGGTTCCGTAAACAATCTCAAGGGACTTCGCCTGACGCACAAAGTCGTTACCCCGCCAGAGGCAGAGGCGGAATATCAATGGTAGACGCCGCCCTCGAGGCAGGGGGCTCCAGAACCAGGGCAATCGAGAAGCCTTCTCTGATAAGCCCTTTCAGCATCCCTGAGGTGTTGCCCGACTGCCCACCTTCGGAGGCAGTCGGGGGAAGGTTGTCACTGTACCCAAAAGCCTGGCTATCCCTGACTCAAGACAAATGGGTACAGTCCGTCATTTCCGAAGGCTATTCTATCCCCTTTCTTCGCATTCCGAACCAATCAAAAAAATCCCTTCCAGATGTTCCACCCGCTCAAAGGGATCTAGCGGTTTTGGAAATTTCAAAACTGCTTGCAAAAAGAGCAATTCAGCCAGTTCCAGCAGACCAGCAAGGATCCGGAATCTACTCAAGGTTCTTTTTAGTTCCAAAGAAAACAGGGGACTGGAGACCAATTTTGGATCTCAGTATCTTGAACAGATCAGTCAAGAAAACAAGATTTCGGATGGTCATGCTGCAGTCCATCCTTCCCCTATTGGGAAAAGGAAACTGGATGTGCTCTATAGACCTTCAGGATGCGTACTATCACATAAAAATGAACAGACGCTCCAGAAGATTCCTCCGCTTCAGGCTGGGAACCAGTCATTTTCAATTCAGGGCCCTGCCCTTTGGTCTCACCACTGCCCCCCGGGTGTTTACCAAATGCATGGCAGTGGTAGCTTCTCACCTGAGACGACAAGGATTCCAGGTGTTTCCATATTTGGACGACTGGCTCCTCACAGCTCCCACCAAGCATCTCCTTCTGATGGCCAGGGATTACACTTTTTGCATTTGTCAAAAGTTAGGCATTTCAATAAATTGCGAAAAGTCTGTTTTGTCACCTTGTCGTACTATTACCTTCATAGGCGCAAATCTAGACACAGTAGACATGTCTGCAAGGCTAACAGATCAGAGAATAACAGACATACACAGACTGGTCTCACTCCTTTTCAACAACAACAGAATCAAAGCCAGGTTAGTTCTGAAAGTGTTGGGAATTATGGCGGCGGCCATACCTCTGCTTCCATTAGCCAGATTCCACATGCGGATCCTTCAATGGATGCTCTTTACACAATGGTCATACCAGCAACTCCCAATGTCCAACACCATTATGATCACGCAGGCGTGCAGAAATCATCTCATGTGGTGGATGTCTTCCCCTCAGCTCTTCTTGGGAAGACCCTTTGTTCCACCCCCTCCGGTTGCTACTCTGACAACGGATGCCTCCCTGATCGGGTGGGGGGGGCATTATCAGGGCAGGACGGTCCAGGGCACATGGTAACCAAACGAATGCCACTTGCACATAAATGTTCTGGAGATGAGAGCAGTGCTTTTAGCGTTGCAAGCCCTTCAAGACTCTCTTCCCTTGGGAACGATTGCAATCCAGACAGACAATATGTCTGTAGTGTGGTACATCAACAAACAAGGCGGAACCAGGTCCTACCCCCTGTGTCGAGAGGCTCTCAGATTGTGGCAATGGGCGATTTCTTCTCAGCGGTTTCTGATAGCAACGCACATCCCCGGGAAGTCCAATCAAATTGCGGACAAATTGAGCAGAGCTATCCTCATGCCTCACGAGTGGTCTCTGAAAGACTCTGTTGTGAGAGAAATTTTCCTCAAGTGGGGTCAGCCTTGCTGCGATCTTTTTGCTACTCCCCAAAACAGCAAGTGCAGAGAATATTTCACTCTATTCCCTTTACCAGGCCAACCCAGCAGAGACGCTCTAGTCCAAGTTTGGCCCCGGGGACTTCTGTATGCATTTCCTCCCTTCCCACTAATCTCTCAAGTGATACAGAAAGCTATCGCTCAGAAGGTCTCATTGATCCTCATTGCTCCTTACTGGCCTCGACAGGTGTGGTTCCCCTTTCTATATCAATTTCTATTGGAGCGACCTTGGCATCTGGACCTAGTTCCAGATCTTTTGATCCATCAGTCGGGTCAGTTGCATCGCTCCCTCCCCTCTCTGAACCTCACTGCTTGGTTCCTCCAGTTCCAACCTTAGCCAGGCTTCCTCAATTATCTCACTCTGTTCGAGATATTTTGATAGCTTCCCATAAATCTTCCACTCGGAAGATTTATCTGAGTAAGTGGAAACGTTTCACATATTGGGCTCAAGGAAGGGATATAGATCCTTTCACTGCTTCCATCCAAATAGTCCTTGATTTTCTAGCTGAACTCTTCCATGCAGGTTCATCTCCCTCTACTCTTAAAGTTCAATTGGCAGCTATTTCTAACTTTCATGTGGGTATTTCTGATTCTGCCTTAATGTCCCACAAGCTTTGCAAAGCCTTTTTGAAAGGAGTTTTTCTTCTCAGACCTCCTATAAGAAATCCTCCTTCTCCTTGGGACCTAAATTTAGTTCTTACTTCTTTGATTCTTCCCCCTTTCGAACCTGCAGTCTCCTGTTCTTTAAAACTGCTATCATGGAAGACTCTCTTTCTGGTAGCTATTACTTCAGCTAGAAGAGTTTCAGAGCTTCAAGCACTCAGCTGTCGACCTCCTTATCTATTGTTTCATAAGGACAGGGTATCCTTACGAACGAACCCGTCCTTTTTGCCTAAGGTAGTCTCGACGTCAAATCTAAATCAAAGCATTGACCTCCCTGTCTTTTTTCCAGAATATTCCAATAGATCTGAACAAAAATTACACTGCCTAGATGTTCATCGTCAGTTGAGGTACTATTTGGATAGAACAAAACAATTCAGAAAATCTGACCAGCTGTTTGTCTCCTATGCGGAAGGCAGAAAGGGACTTTCAGTTTCAAAGGTATCATTATCTAGATGGCTAACATCTCTGATTTCCCTTGTTTATGAAATTAGACACCAAAAGCTGCCTAATAAACCTAAGGCCCATTCCACCAGAGCTTTGGCTACTTCTTTAGCCTTCCAAGACAGACTGCCTATTGACACCATTTGTGCAGCGGCTACTTGGGCTACTCCTCACACTTTCATTTCTCATTATAAGTTGGATTTAGCTTCTAGGCATAGAGCTAACTTTGGTTCCACTGTTCTCAAGAGTCTGTTCCGTTAGGCCACCCAGGACAAGGTGCTAGGGACGCGGTCCCATCCAGCAAGAATGAAGGCGAGATAGACAACTTAACATAAAGAAGTTATGTTCTTACCATAACGTTCCATGTTAGTTGTCTTCTTCGCCTTCTTCTTCGCCCCACCCTCCTGCCCCTGGCCTGGACAGACCTAGAGGAGTTGTGATTGTGACCTCTCTTTCTACCACCTCTGTACTTTAGGTATATGCTCTGCTGTGCATATTTCCTGGATCAGGATGTAGGTCACCCTTCTCTTCTCCCTTATTTATAGAGGTGGACTTTGTTACTAATTATTCTATTACTATTATAGGCTGGGCCTAGCTTACAAACGAGATCTGAGGTAACTCACGCCTAGCATTGTGGGATATAAGGGGAGCCTCGAGCCGGTGGAACCAACTCTCGAGCTTTTAGAGTGGCCGAGTCGGAGCCGAGGTCGGCTCCGAACCCATCCAGCAAGAAGAAGGCGAGAAGAAGACAACTAACATGGAACGTTATGGTAAGAACATAACTTCTTTTTGTATCTGTCCTGTTCTGGGAATGAAACCTAGTTTTATTATGGAAGCCTGGTTGGATGATGACTTCAGTCTACAGCTTGAGGCTACTTACACCTCATTGTCATTTGGCTATCAAGTGCCTTATGCAGGACAGGAAAAAAGTAATCAGGGGTGGGGTGTCCATTAGTTTTCACCTCAGTCTTGGAATTCGTTTGGGTAGAGACTGATGCAGCCAACTTCTCTGAGTATGTCCTTGGATCATGAGTGAATTTCTGATATCCTTTGGTATAACATCCACCAGGTTACCTCAGAGTGTTTCAGCATTACTTCTCTGATTTCTTCCTATATCTAATTAATTTATTCATCTGGTGGTTGACCTTCAGTAACCTTAATGCTTGGATTTATAACAAGACAATCTTGATATGGAGCCTTCTCTGTGTTTTAGACAGCTTCAAAATCACTTAAGTAGTTAATACTGCTTCTATAAATTTGGTTACTCAGTGGACTTTGTACTCCAACTTGACAGTAAAAGTAGAAACTTTGTGGTACAACTAGTTGGCTGGACACACCATTACCTGGTCTATTTCATGTTTGATCTCCCTAAGCCAATCCCCCAGGTCGGTAGACCCTGCACAGAACTGTAGCTGGCTCAACCAGTTCCCTGTGATGGTTCCAGTAATGTGAAGAGTAAAAAAAAAAAGGACTTTTGCAGAACAACTTGCAAGATAATTCCTTCAGTACCCAATCTGGGCAACTACCAACTCTCTAGTTCTTCAACTGAAGGGGGAAAAAGGCCGTTCCTTCCACTGGCACACCAACCAGGTGGCCAGATGCATGACATGCTTCCCCTCCTTCCTGCCCCAGCCATTCAGGTCCTGTTTCGGTGCCGTTCCCCCAATCTTCCTTCTGCACATTTTATTTTTCTTTTAAACTGAAGCAAAATGTTGCAACAGTTTATATCCTGCCTGAACAGAGTGCAATAGTGCTCAGATTTTAGTTAAATTATTTTTTTCTCATCTAAAAAGTATCAAGCAGTTGCTACAGCTTATACTCTGCACTGAGCTACAGCAATGTAGCAAGCAGTGGCTACAGTTTAGGCCATACGCAGAGTGCTACAGCTACAGTGCTCAGTTTGTCAACAAATGCAATACTGGCTTTTAAAAAATGGTATTGCATTAAACATAGATTGGGAAAGGCCCATCACACCTCCCCAACACTTTGCGCTCAGGGCAGTTGCCCCTCTTGTCCCGCCCTAGCTATTCTACTGACTGTGCTATTCATATGCCAAGACCTTATGGTGGTAAACCAGATGACTACGTTTCCATTGCCTGACCATCTCTTTGTGTGTGTGTGTGTGGGGGGGGGGGGGTGCTCGGTACACTTGATATAGCTACTCAGTGTAGTATTTAATATGGCCATACCTGCTGTGCTGGACACATTTACAACAACTTGTATGTGCCTCATACCAGTTGTACAGAAAGATGCAAGGTTTGACCACAAGTAACAACCATTGATCAGGCTGGGATGGAGGAAGAAGTGTAAAATGGCAGAGGAATGCCTCTTCTTAAGAGCAAATTTATTCAGGACTACCATTGCACTGTTTAAAAGATGTAAATTTCATGTAAGAAAGCATCTTTTGTATTCATGCATCTTTTGTGTTCATTGAGTTTTCTGCTGCATCAGGTTGACTTAATGCATCTTTCTAAGCAGCTGGCTGTTTGTGTTTAGGTTTTATCCTTGAATTGTTCTGAAGAAGCATCATGATTTTTTTTAGAAAAGAGTGCCAAGATTTGGCAGTTGCTTGCTAGGGTTTATTCACTGATGTAAAGGACCTCATGTCAGCTGCTGTCAAGACATCTTTCATCCATTTGAAAAATATAAGCCTTATCCATATTTGGATTTGTCAGTAGTGGTTCATGAGCTGGTTATTTCGTATATGGACTAATGTAGCACCATTTTCCCTGGGCTTACATACGGTGATGTGGCCTGACTGTAGTGAATGTAGAATTCTGCTGCTGGATTTCTGATTAATAGTTCTTATTCCAGATGTTACTCAAGCCTCGTAGGACAAGAACTGACTTCTACATGTTGTTATATGTGTCATTTAATTCTGACCCTCATCAGCCTGGGTTCTGCTCATACTAGGGCCCTACTGAAACCCTATGTCCCTGCGAGGCAACACAGGTCATCAGGTAAGGGGCTGCTGGCTGTCCCACTGACATCTGGCAGAATTTCCTTTGCATTTGTTGTCCCTGTCCTGTTGAACTAACTACCTTCTCTGGTTCTGAATGCCTTTTTTTTAGGGCATCCCTACAGTTTCATCTGTATTGAGACATCCATCTAACCTTAGCACAAGCATTTCCACTGCCTTCAAACTTTACATTTTTAGTTTAACTTTATTTATATCTCATGAAAATCTGTTCTGGACTAGCTATCTCACATAGCCATTTTCAATATTTTGTTAAAGAAATAAAATATATAAGTTAAATAATTATGGGTCACATGAAGTACAATACTGTTAACATACACCTACCTCATTTAAATTGCCAGCTGGGCACTTAAATGTCACTCTTCTCAAGTAAAGTAATAAAGCAAGACAAATTTAAATTAAGTATGCAATAAAAAATCTCTCCCTGTAGGAAAAAGCTGTATGATACTCTTGGGTACTTCCCAGAAAAAGCAGCTAGTCTGTGGTTCTAGTGTTTTACCTTTTGGTTTATACAATAAATTCAGTATAAGTGGCTACATTTCAAGGTGTAGGGATGTTTACAGAAGCCTTGTGTATATTGTGCAAGAATGAAAGCACTTAAAACTTGTGGTTCAGACCGCAGTTTGCATGGTATAAGAACTGGAAACAAGACACAGAAAAATAAAAGTCAAGCCAAAATACATTTTAATAGAATTAATTTGAGACTGGAAAACACTGTAACATTTCTAAGAGGTTAACTATAAAATCGCACAGTACAAACTAGGAAACCATGCCTTCAAATGCAATATTGCATTCTGGGAAAAAAGTTAGTAATGCCCTCCTAAACAAGACTGCCTACCACTCAGGCTAATTAAAGACATTTGGGTTGGTGACAGTGTTTCAGTAAAATGGAGTGATGGCAGACAAAGCTTGCCAATCAAGTCTGTAAAGGCAGCCTGCTGAGTCCTCAGGATGTGGATTTCCACTATTAATGTCATGTTATCCAAAGCAGCACAGCACCTTGGTACCTGATCAGCCAAGGTTTTATACAGCATCACAGTACTGTCTATTGACTTACTCTGAATACATTTTGGAATGTACAACACTGGTCAAATATTTTATATTCTGTGTACTATAATTAAGTCACTGTCATGCACAAGGCACACAGGGGTTTCACAGTAGCACCAATCCATAAGTAGGAAAAGAACCAGTCACTTAGCTGTTTTTAATGATTTCCTTATCCACATCATGCTGGTCTACTCCTCCCTCACTATTCTGATATCTTGCCACAATTCCTATGTGCTACTAGCTTTTACTCTATGCACTACCTCACAGTGCATTACCTGCATCATTTTGCTGTTTCACTGTCTTCACTCTCACTTCTACCAACCTTTTTCTTTCCTGTACTGATTGATGCCTTCCAACTCTATGCAAATCCTGAGTACAGACCCTCCTCTTTCACTTGCATACCACACTATCCTTCACTCTCCTCTCAGATGTTACACATTTCTATGTGCTATCTTTTCTCATCACTGTAACCTGAAGTCATGCTAACTTCTGTTAATCGGGATCACTACGCAAGGCTATACCATCGATGGACTGTACAATAGCACACATAACATGCAATTGAAAATGAAAATGACTTGAGTACAAATTACCAAAAAATGTCAAATCTGCACCTGAAAGAAAAAGGCACTGTATAATACAGTGCGAAGAAAGGCATACTTTCACCCCATACACCATACAACACTTAAGTTTATCTACAACCAGGTACTGCACTAGTCTCAGAGGCTGCGTGGCCTCACTGTGTGACTAATTAAAGGGTGGGGGACACAGCTGCCACACAGGGGTGTTGAGTGGCTAACCACCCCTGCATAAATCCGAGCTTAACAGTTATAATAATATCACTACTGCAGTGTGTTTACGTTTGAGCCCTTTAAACTTTATCAGTGTTTAGTTCAGCGTATTCTGCTACAGTTATTTTCATTTTCTGCATTTTGGTCTTTGATAATGAACATTTCATGGAGCTGTGATTTATCCTTGTGAAATGAAAGTACAGTTGTGTAAAATGTTACCATAACAGTAGATGCCTTTCTCTTCACTGTTGCAATATTCTTTACTAAAGTGATTCCCTGCCAAGGGTAGCCCAATGTCCAGCCAGTATACAAAGCCTTATGATTTTACAGACGTTGTATATCACACGTATGCTCCCTGCTTAAGGCATAGGGCGTAAATGTGACATACAGACATATATACCTCAGAAATGAAAAGCCCCAGGTTAAACAGCAGCCAAGGAAGTAGAAGGAACATGTGCATCCAGAAGAAGATAACAAAGAACATGAACAGAAAAAAAGGGGAAGATGGAGGGAGTAAATACTGTAACAGTGAAGAGAAGGACATCTACTGTTATGGTAAGATTTTGAACAGGTGGAGGAGACCTTGGAGAGGTGGAGATAAGCTCTAGAGAGAAGAGGAATGAAGGTCAGCAGGACTAAGACAGAATATATGTGTGTGAATGAGAGGGAGGACAGAGGAATGGTGAGGATGCAGGGAGTAGAAGTGGTGAAGGTGAATGAGTTTAAGTACTTGGGATCAACAGTTCACAGTAATGGTGAGTGTGGAAGAGAAGTCAAGAAGAGAGTACAGGCAGGATGGAGTGGGTGGAGAAGAGTATCAGGAGTGATTTGTGACAGACGAGTACCAGTAACAGTGAAAGGGAAGGTCTACAAGAGGGTAGTGAGACCAGCTATATTATACTGGTTGGAGACAGTGGCACTGACAAAAAGGCAGGAGTCAGAACATGACGTGGCAGAGCTGAAGATGTTAAGATTTGCACTGGGTGTGACGAGGATGGACAGGATTAGGAATAAGTATATTAGAGGGTCAGCCCAGGTTGGAAGTTTTGGAGACAAAGCCAGAGAGGCAAGATTATGTTGGTATGGACATGTGCTGAGGAGGGATGCAGAGTATATTGGGAAAAAGATGCTAAGGATGAAGCTGCCAGGTAACAGGAAAAGAGGAAGGCCTAAGATAATGTTTATGGATGTGGTGAGAGAGGACATGCAGGTGGTTGGTGTGACAGAGCAAGATGCAGAGGACAGGAAGAAATGGAAACAGTTGATCTGCTGTGGCGACCCCTGACGGGAGCAGCCGAAAGAAGAAGAAGAAGAAGAAGTACCATATCCTTCCATATCACTACTGCAGTATTCTTTACTAAACGGAGAGTATAAAAGCTCAAAAGGAAACTTGAGAGGAGGAAGACCCAGAAGAGCCCTCAAGAAACCTCTGCAGGATAGCCCTGGCAAAGTCAGCTCTTGTCCTGGCAAAACATCCAATTTGTAATGTTTGGTAAAGGTATGGATAGAAGTCCAAGTAATATCCTCAAGGATGGAACTGGTATTCAATCCTTTGAAAAAGGCAGCTGAAGAAGCCACAACCGTGGTAGAATGAGCCTTAACATAGGCTATTCATTAAAGGACTAATGAAAAGAAAAGGCCTTTGAGATTCATGAGGATATGGTTTGCTTAGAAACAGTCAAACCTGAAGATTTGGGATGAAAGGAAATAAAAAGCTGCTCAGACTTGCGAATGGCCTTAGTCTTACCTAAATATCTGAGCTGTCTATGCAAATCCAAGGTATGAAGAACCTTCTCACTAGCAGACTGTGGAGAAAGACAAAAGGAGGGCAAATTAATAGGCTGATTAAGTGACAACTGTTAACCACTTTGGGCATAAAACAAGGTTTAACATGAAGAGACAACCTGTTCCTATGAAAAAAAGGAGGAACAGCCACAAGAGCCTAAAGTTCAGAGACATTCTTAGGTGAAGTAAGGACCAAAAGAAGAACAGCCTTTCATGTACAATGTTGTAAGGAAGCTGAAGCTGCAGGCTCAAAAGGAGACTGAGTCAGTTTTTCATGTACAAAATTAAGGTCCCAGGAAGGTGGAATAGGCTTCCTGGGAGGCCTGATATGAAGGACACCTTTAAGAAATTGATGAGGAGTTAATGGCAGACATGCAGAAATAGCTGAAAGGTTAGCTTTAACAGTAGAATATGCTAACTCTGCATGAAGCAAATCACACAAGTAAGAAAGAACCAGAGGAATCTCCACAGAAAATGGATCATGAATAAGGCACCAAACAGAAAATCTCATCCATTTGGACATATGGGCTTTCCTGGTAGTGGGTTTTCTGGCTCCTGCAGAACCTAAAGCACATCCTCAAACAAAGGTACCTAAATGGGATCAACCCCCTATCACCCACAATGTCAGTTTAAGTGTTAACAGGTGAGGATGGATCAGAGAAGACCCAAACATCAGAGAGACTGCTCGTAAACATCCTTCTGGGTAAGCTGCCTCCCACACTGACATTTTTCCTTTTTGGATGACACGTAAATTCAAAAAAAGCACAAAGAAGAAAAAGATATGACGAAACCCCAACAGGTTACTTATCTGAAACACGGCTCGGTAACCTACCCAGAAGAAGAAGAAGAGTTCAGACCGACAATCAGTGATGGCATTCGGACTGGCAGCAAAGAATTTCTGAAGTATCTACATCTGTATATCACCTTAATGTCCTTCACCTTGAGTGGGGGGGTGGCATACGTATGATGTACGATGTCTACAAAATCATAAGGCTTTGGTATAGTGGCAGGATATGGGCTGCTCTTGGCAGGGAATCTGTTTAGTAAAGAATACCACAACACTGATATGGAAGGACATCATATACTACCCCTAACCTGTCTGTCCTTGCTTCCTTAATCTCTCATATTTCCCCAGCACTCCAGCACTGATTCCCAAAATCCAAACATGCTCTTCTTGCATTTTCATCCCAACAGTCAGATGTCAGTACCATTCTCAGTCTAGTCAACAAAAGTCGTTCTAAAGATGTACTGATTATTCAAGAACAGGTATTTATTTAATTATTTTTAATTTTCCTCTGGACCACTCCATTACTGTATAACTCGTTATGTTTATCCTTATTTCTACCATGCATAACTCTTACATCACTTTCTCTAATGACCCTTATTGAGTGAAACACTGTTGTGATAAAGATATTTGCACTGCATTTCCAGAAACGTACACTAGAATGTAGGAAATCCAGGCTTGGGTCTCTTTTCAAAAGCCACACATACCAGACATTTTTTGCTTATTTTTGGCTCCCTGCAGCTGATTATTAGCTGCTCCTAGTTCTTCTCCTCATCCAATGGGTCTGCTGGGCTCTTCTTAGTCTGCCCTGGGCTCAACCTGGCCCATATCCAAGGCCAGTGAGGAGATCAGGGATCCTGGGTAGTGTCATATTACAGCTGTGGAGTGGGCTTTTTTTTCACTTTTATTTTCCCTGGCCCTACATGTGCCCAGTAACACCCCAAGGATTGGGAGTGCAATAGCAATCAGTACTAAACTGCCCTTCATTTCCACAAGGAGTTGACATTAACAGGACACCCTGTTTCCCCCTCACAAAGCACCTCCCAATTGTTTTCTTGGTCTCTACCAGAGAAACTGAACTGTGACAGTTACCCCCCACACACAGATGGGTATGTCCATCCTCTCCTGCTACTGCCTCAGATGCTTGAGCCAGTAATCAAACCTGGGTCCCCTTGGCCACAGTCAAGGCTTTATCCTTCTATGCCACAGTGTGGCAGGCCCTTTTATCACTAAAACAGATTTGGACGCAAGTGGATTCAAATAACTTCATTCTTACTGCACAAATAAGTACAATCCCAAATACCCCTGTCAAGATGTATTTTTTGTTGAACCCACTTATGGTTGTATGGAAACCTGGTACAGACCACCAGAATTTATCCTGTCTTGGAACAGGCTCATAAACCCTTCTCTGGATCCCTTAGCTGATACAGCATGAGCCTTTAACACAAACTAATATAGCCCCAGTTTCAATGGGCAGTGGAACTAAATCCTCTTTGATTTTTCAAAAACATGACATCTTTTTCCACCAGGGTAGCATATGTAAATATAACATCAGTCTGCTTGTCAGGTATCTCACCCAAGGACAATCATTTTATAAAGCATGCTTGCACTATCAAAGATATCACAACTAATTAACACCTTATATTCTGTGTCTATAAGAGTGCTTCCAACACAGGTCTCCTTTGCCTCCTCAATAGTAAAGATCACTCTAAGTTCTGTGTGGAAGCTGTAAACATGATCCAAACCCAGGCTTACTGCTCTCATTCTATGTCTGACCCCAGTCTGGATAAGATTTTAGTCTTCCTCTGAGCTACTACTTAAAATCTTCTCTCTCCATAAAGAGTATTAGGTTCAGGGGATAAACATGAAAGTGGTTACCTGTATTACTGATTACTGTTCTTAAAGGCTGCCTGGAAGATATCCTTAAATGGATTATCAGTTATCACTTCCTCAGAGACGTAACACTATTCAGACTGAGATATTTCTGATGCATGCAATTGAGTGACATTCTGCAGCTTCTCACCTATCCTCTATGTATACATATTTTTATATAAACACATATATTGGAGTTTGTGGCTAAGGTACATAACACTGGAGCTGGTGGAAATCTAGAATGCCTGTAGGGGTTCAGAACTACACTGACAGGTTGCTGAGAGGCATTACTTAACTTGAGCATGTTACTCCTGTACTGTGGTGATTACATTAGCTAAAGGCAGTGCCAAGGGCTACCTTTGTGATCTTTCTGAAGACCACATGATAGGTGTCTTGACCACCTTAAGAGCTTATGGTGTCCTACAGCATGACACATCAATCGGGTCCACTTAATAAGGCACTGCAAGTGAATTCTACAATGCATATGGAATCCTCTGGTGTTCTATTCATGGGTGATCACATCCCTGTAGTGTATGACTTAACTATCCTGTAAGCAGTGGATATGCTCTATGAAGGTCCTTTTAAAAAAAGCATAATTTAATGCCTGCAAGAGTTTCATTTTTTTGTTTATTTCAAAGCTTATTTAACGTCTTTATCATTTTATATGAATTGCTGAAGTTATCCAGGTGTTCACAAAAACGCACAAAACTGATGAAGTAAAGCCTGGGATGTTATCAAAAGTTCTCTTTTGCAAGCAAATTAATAAAACCGCAGATACCTGAGACACAAGTGCAAAGTAGATAATTGGAGAAAAAAGCTCTGCAATACCAGTCCAGAAATATTTTGTAAAGTTATCTACACATGGAGCATGGAGTTCAGGAAGTGCACACAATGCTGGTTTCTATCCCTAGCTCTCTATCCCAACCCAGCTGGTTAATAAACTAAACAAAATGACTTGTGTCCTTAGCAGATATGCACCTATGGATATCACTTCCCTACCTTCATTTGAACTCTCTAACACCATACTCTCTTATCAACATATCTGATCAATAAATAAATCATTTGATCAAGCAATCAATCAAACACATGCATGCTCCTTTAAAGTAAGCTAGTTTTGGAAAGTACCTCTTCAAACATCTCATATCTAATGTCACATTTAGGCTGCTGTGTCACATACATTATTAGTGCCGCCCAGTTGAATCAATAACATTTTAGACATACATCTATCAGAATCAATGTATATGCTGTCATGGGTCCTAGCCAGTAACTACTTTCATGTAACAAACATTGTATCATGAACATTAAATGATTAGCACATTCTATGTCCTCTCTTGATCTCTCACATTTCCTCTATCATATCCACACTGTCATTCCCCCATATCTCTACCCCTTCTCCTGCTTCATCTCACAACTAGAAAAATACAGTTGGGTGCATTTAGTATCCCCCTATTAAGCCAACACAACATATTATATGGTAATTCCAAGTATAATAATAATATTCACAGTTCTCACAAGTCCTGAAGTGAAAACTTCTGACATTTTTGAATACTTTATACCCGGTTTTAAAATCTAAAGTGTTCAAACAAAAGAACAGAATATGGAAAACAGTTTCTGTCAGTGTATTGTCTGTACCACTGATGATAAATCCTTACCAACCTACACTGTCAGTACTATGCATTTCAGTACTTCCTGTAATCTTGCTTAACTTTTAAATACACTTGTTGCATATCCAAATGTAATGTTAACCTTCAGCTAATCACCAGTGAAATACTTCCTCTGCAGTAATATTAATGTTTCCACATAACCTGTACTAGATTACAACATGGCAACTTGCTGCATAACCATTTAGCTAAGTTGTTTTTATTGCTATACAAACATATACACCCTACTGAGGCACAGCACTTAGGGGGATTTTTGCCGACTGCCTATTTGACAGACACATAGTCTATCATAAAAACGTTTTCCAGTTACCGAGCCTGCACTCCCCACATTATAATCAGAAATAAAGTACAGTCTGCATTCTATAGTTGTTAATCACAGAAAGTCACACAAGAAGTTATGTGCTTGTTGCACAAAGTGCTTTATACTGCCTTTGTGCTATTATACTGTTCCTCTACCTTCAGTGCTGAGTTTCAGTACACCTTAGAGTGTTACTGGGTCTGGCATAGCTGGGTTGATACACAAGATACGGTAGAAAAGGTAATTGTCATACTGTTGCTTGCTCACATTTCCCCCCAGACATGTTAAACTCACGGTGTATATGATTGCTGGAAAGGTGGCATTACTATTCCTTTATGCAAAATGTGTGGCTCCACTGTGGTTACTAACTTTGACAAATCTGTTTCCTACCATTCATCAAAATCCTCGAGTAACTGCACTTAATAGAGTTATCATGACATCCTCACAGACAACACCGCATATCTTCTACAAAGGGCAAAACATAAAAATGCTCCCTCCAAATTTACTGATAATATAACGGGCAAAGCCAAAGGTTATGAAATCACTAGTTCCCTCTTCATGGATCTCAGCAAAACATTTGATTTAGGCTTAGCAGAATCTCTAGGTCTATTTTAAACCTTTCAAGCAGAACTCATCAATGTGAACCTCTCTGCCCTCAACTACAGCAACCATGAGCAGCATACTCCTTATACTCAGGCCTACCTTCTACATGGCCTACCACAAACTGCTAAGCATAACTACCCTGTTTGGTGAAATTCCAAACACCAACCCCCTCATGAAACTTAAGTCTTCTAACAGCATAATGTCCTCAGATCAACTCTTCTGCTATGACAAAGCATTTGGAATTAACTGATGCCATTTTCTTTGGAACACATTTCCCAAAGACACCTGTGATATTCATATTGTATACTACTTTAAAACTATATTTGCAGAGTATCTGGAAAGTAGAAAAAAATGCACCTTTTAAATTGTCAACTCAATTTGTCTCAGGAGTCAACTCAGTCCATTCAGTGGCCACATCTGATATGGGGTCCTCATGGGTGACAGCTTTTAAATCTCCTTAGGTGATCAGACTGGAGGGCACCTCAAGTGGGGGGTCCTTATGGAAATAAAAGCACACTGGTCTCATATGACTAGTGACAGCAGGGCAACTTATCAGTATGGACCATATTGCTGCTATAGTTGTAAGAACAAGGCCAAGAAGATTTAAGAACTAGTAACGACTTCCAGTATAGGCAAGTAGGATAACCAGAGTAGAGCCAGCAACAACTTTATTGAAAACAGTTAAGCGCTCCCATTCTGTATTCTATCAGAACTAATAACTCACTTAAAATGCAGTTCTTAAATACATACAGTGGATATAAAACGTGTACACACCCCTGTTAAAATGCCAGGTTTTTGTGATATAAAAAAAACGAGACCCCAATAAATCATTTCAAAACTTGTCCCATCTTTAATGTGACCTATAACCTGTAGAATTCAATTGAAAAAAACAAACAAATCTGTTTGGGGAAAAATATAAAAATAAAAAACATACAATAAGCTGGTTGCATAAGTGTGCACACCCTTAAGCTAATACTTTGTTAAAGCACCTTTGTATTTAAATACAGCATTCAGTCTTCTTGGGTACACACCTGCCATCAATGAAAGAGACTCTGATTAACCCCAAATAAAGTTCAGCTGTCCTAATAGGATTTTCCTGATATTTATGCAGTTGCTTGTTACAGCAAAAGCCATGGTTCGCAGACAGCTTACAAAGCATCAAAGGGATCACATTGTTGAAAGGTATCAGTCAGGAGAAGGGTACAAAAAAATGTCGACAGCATTGGATATACCATGGAACACAGAGAAGACAGTCATCAAAAAGTGGAGAAAATATGGGACAAAAGTGAGGTTGCAAAGAACTGGATGTCCCTCCAAAATTGGTGAAAAGATAAGATGAAAACTAGTCAGGGAGGCTGCCAATAGACCTACAGCAACACTGAAGGAGTTGCAGGAATTTCTGGCAAGTACTGGTTATGTACTACATATGACAACAATCTCCTGTATTCTCCATATGTCTGGACTATGGGGTAGGGTTGCAAGACGGAAGCCTTTTCTTACACAGAAAAACATCCAGGCCCAGCTAAAATTTGCAAAAAAATACATCACGTCTCCCAAAGGCATGTGGGAAAATGTGTTATGTTTGGCGCAAAAACAACACTTTGCATCACCAAAAGAACACCATCCCCACAGTGAAGCCTGGTGGTGACAGTATCATGCTTTGGGGTTACTTTTCCTCAGCTGGAACTGGGGCTTTAGTCAAGATGGAAGGAATTATGAACAGTTCCAAATACCAGTCACTTTTGGCCCAAAACCTTCAGGCATCTGCTAGAAATCTGAAGATGAAGAGGAATTTCACCTTACAGCACAACAATGACTCCAAGCATACATCCAAATCAAAAAAAGAATGGCTTCATCAGAAGAAAATTAAAGTTTTGGAATTGCCCAGCCACAGCCCAAACCTAAATCCAATGGAAAATCTGTGGAGTAACCTGAAGAGGGCTGTGCACAAGAGATGCCCTCGCAATCTAACAGATTTGGAGCTTTTGCAAAGTAGAGTGGGCAAATATTGCCAAGTCAAGATGTGCCATGCTGATAGACTCCTACCCAAGAAGACTGAATGCTGTAATTAAATCAAAAGGTGCTTCAACAAAGTATTAGTTTAAGGGTGTGTGCACTTTTCCAACCAGCTTATTGCACATTTTTTTATTTTGTATATTTTTCCCCCTAACAGATTTGTTTGTTTTTCAATTGAATTCCACAGGTTATAAGTCACATTAAAGGTGGGAAAAGTTTTGAAATGATTTATTGTGGTCTCATTTTTTTATATCACAAAAACCTGGCATTTTAACAGGGGTGTGTACAATTTTTATAGCCACTGTATACTAAAAGGCACAGGACCCCAAAGATGAATAATTAAAACCAATTGAATAATTATTACAATGCAATATAACATTTTAACTTTAGCACACTGGTGATTGTAATTCATTAAATTAAATTTAGTTTTAAAATTATCACACAAATAAATAAAGATTTACAAGGTAGAATTATGGATGAACATTTGGAAGCATGCGAACTAAGGTGGCAGCTCAGATTAAAAGCTATGATCTTTCCTAGGCTGAATGGAGCATGTTCAATAAACCTTCCCCAGGATTCATAAAGCTTGCGCCATGCGCCGGAGTAGCATCGGTGATCTAGTGCCAAATATGGCCGTCGAGCGAATCAGGTAAGAGCTGTTTCCATGTGCAGTAATAGTGTACGCCACAGCTGTGCAGCTCCCGGCGCATGTATGCTAATTATCCCATGCACAGCAGTGGAGCATGCAAATGAAGGTATACAGTGATTCATGAAGTTGTGCAGGCGTAGAGTAAGCATGTAGAAATGTAAACCAAAAAAAAAAGAAAAAACGGTTTACATTTTGTCAAACATAAAATCGGAGCCATGAAAGCGGACCAAACTTACGTATTATAATGTTAATATATGCCAATGGCTAAATATATAGCCAATGGCATAAAACAACATGCACAACATATAAAAAATAACATTTAATGTCATGGCCACACCAATGCAAAGTAAAACCGCAGTGCATCGGTGCGCAAACGGGATCACAAGGAAAATATATTTAGATGCCATAAAACTGTAATGTAAAGCAATTCATGATATCCCCATAATAATCAATGGCAAGCATGCTACACCACAACCATGGCGGAAGGGTTGCTAAGGGTCTGTGACAGTGTTCCGTGCGGTAACTAGGAATTAGCACTCAATGCCATGCAAATGAGTCAAGTAATACTGAATCGCAAATGCCCCACCTGCGTAAGGATGTACCACACGGTGTAGCGTTACAACACTGAGGCGTGGCCTGGAGATAAACATGACATCAAGAGAGGGGCGCGCCACCATAGCTGTAAGCACATTGGATCATTGCTAATCCGTGTTGCGTGTTGCTAAGCAAAGTCGCAGGATAGGGGTGTGGAAGTAACCATAGCTTTGCTTAGCTGAGAGCACACAAGGTAACCGAAAGTTCATGTGAGCGTGGATGAAAACGCGCACGAAACCCGGTAAATGGCTGTGCGTGGCCGTGCACCACAGCTGAAACAGGAAGGATATGGGAAGACAATAAGGAAATGCTGCAGCATGGTAAATGGAGTACAAATGAGTAATTAACACCTAGAAACTCACAGTAGGCCAATGACAACAGCTAACAAGGCTGCTAGCAGCTACCTGCAGAAAAGGAAAGGGGAGGTACCGTACTGCAAAGAAAAGAGAACTGTCACAGCAGAACAAAGCAAACTTGCAGTAGATCAGCTACATAACACATTTCCCAACACAATCCTGGGTTGTGGAAGCACAAAACAAGAAAGGCAGCAGCTGCATGCATGCCTGACAATGGGAGGTGAATCGGGTTGAAAATAGAAATAAAGGGCACTAGATGAATCATGGCAGACAAGCGTAAGTCAACACCAAAGGCCCCACAATAGCAGTATCTGCTGTATAACCAATAATTAAGATACCCTGCAGCTGGAATAGCACAAACACACCCAAATACACCAGCATCATCCATTGCACAATAGTATAAGGTGTGAAAGCCCCACACACACACTTGTGTATTCCCAGATACTCTGCACCATTGGTGTATACAGACGGGGAACTTTCAATATGTATATGTTAGGGGCTGCCATAGCTTTGATTCACCAGCACATGCTGGAGACTGACGGTGGTGTGGAGGATGATGCTGACAACCATACACTGGAGGAGGAGACAAGTGTTCAGACCCAGGGTAACCTACCAGGGGCTACATGATCTGGAGATAGTAGAGCGTTACAGGGTGGACAGGGGCATCAAACAGCAACTTGTTGAGCTGTGCCAGCCACGCCTCAGAGCCAGAAGTAACAGAGGGGAACCCATCCCAGTGGACACAAAGGTATGTGTAAGCTTGAGAATACTAGCCACAGGTACCTTCCAAAGGCCAACTGGGGATATCATGGGGATCTCACAGGCATCAGCATCCAGGGTACTCCATCAGTTCCTGGATGTCATGTTACCACATGACAATGAGCACATATATTTCCCTCGAATGCAGGAGGAGTTTGCCAGCAATATGCGTATCCTCCACAGTGTGGCAGACTACCCGGAGGTACTGGGTGCAATAGACTGCACGCACATACACATCAAGTCACCACCCGGTGAGCAGGGTAGGCACTACATAAACCGCAAGGGATTCCCTTCCATCAACTGCCAGGTCGTGTGCAATGCCCAGGGCATTATCATGGATGTGTGTGCTGGCAGCCCTGGAAGCTATCACGACTCCCACATCTGGCATGCCTCAGAACTGTATCAGGTATTTGCCAGGGGGGACATCCCATATGGACACCTGGTGGGGGATGCTGACTCCCATCAGAAATACACACACAGCCACGCAAGAATGCCATAATGAGGGACATGCAGAAACCAGAATCATCATAGAGCGCGTGTTTGGGATGCTGAAATCACGGTTACGCTGCTTGGACATATCTGGTGGAGCCTTACAGTACTCTCCAGGAACGTGTGCCTACATCTTCATAGTATGTGCCATGCTACACAATATGATCCTGCGGAAACAGCTGCAGCAGGGACAGAATGGTGAAGGCCCTCACAGCCCACCACCATTGCCAAGGGACCCACAGGCACAGGGGGACTCAGGCCACGAACACCCTGTGCCAGCCCCAGTAGGCAGACGGAGGCATGCCCAGTATGCCCATGCCTTGGCAAAGAGGGAACGTATAGCACACACACTAACAGTGTAGGCACTTATGGACTGACACCCTTCTCCACCTGCACACACAGCAAACATGGATGGCACACACACACGACCACCTGTAAATTGTCATGTATAGGTGGTCTACTGTGTGCATACTACATAGATAGCCCTCAACTATTGTACACACAACCGCTATTGGCACAAGGTAAGTCAATACCTGAACAGTAAATTAAGCTATCAGCATGTGTCCATACTGTATGTACAGGTTCATAGATACATAGGTAGACACATGCCCAACCGCTGAGGCCACTCATAAGCATAGGCAAAACGTGTCTGCTGTTGCCACCCCATCGATCAACTAACTGACCCTCTGTGGAGCAGAGCCACTTGTGGGATCCCTGGGGTGTAGCTACTGTTCACCACCCACTCTGCAAGGATTCCCCGGAGTGTCAGTGAGGGGGTTTGTATAATGTAATCAGGGATGTAGTTCCAAATAATGGGGAGTATCCCTGACAGGAATCTTCACAGATGTGTACATGTTACATAGTATACCTTAACCACAGCATGCATATATAGGTAGTATTCCGCAGAATAATAAACATGTGGAACACACAACTGCTGAAATGTGCGTTAATCACCCTTGCACTACCAGTGCCTGCTCTGAGAGGTAAGATATCACTGCCAGGATTAGAACATGCAACCATGTACACATTCATCACAATAACATACCACTAAGCTACCTGAGATGTACCAATAGCAGTTGTGTATACTGACAGGATAAAACACAAAAGGTAAGAATGTGTTGAAATAGGACAAACCAGCATGTACCCAATGAAAGGTGTATGTTTTATATATATACATACATATATATATATATATATATATATATATATATATATATATATATATATCATATATATATATATATATATATATATATATATATATATATAGAGAGAGAGAGAGAGTTATGTCGATATATGGGGATATACATATATATGTAGATATATAGACAGGTTAACAACATCTACATAACCATGGAGGTACATATAAATGGGATACCTACCACATACTGACTGCTTTACATACCAACACACGTAATCCCGAGGCTTAAGGTCCGAAAGAACACAGTACTGAAACACCAGATGCGCGGGGTGTAATCTCACGATGTTAATGGACAGTTAGTGCTTCTGGTGTTGCGGTTTGGGTAGGATACTGTGTGTCCGTGCATTTCTTAGGGCTGTAGTGTGTGTAAGTGTGTTTTGTGTGTGTGATGTGTGTTCTTGGGGGGACTGTAATGTGTGGTTGTGGGTTAGCTTTGTGCGTCTGATTGCGCGACCTAGGATGTAGAATATTAAAGTAGGGGGTGGTGTGGGGGGCACAGACACCTACATGGGGGTGTAGGGGGGCTTGGCCACCTGCTTATACATAGTGTAGGATGGTTTGTTTGGATGTGTTGGGTAGCAGTGTGTCTCTGTGTGCATGTATGTGTTTCTTGTTTGTGTTACCTTCGCGAGTTACTGTTGATGTCGGTAATGTGGGGTATGGGAGTCTGGTCCCGGTACTGTGTGCGTTGGAACACTGTGGTTTCGGGATTCCGTAGGTCTCCCGTACACAGTGGTTGAACTGTTCATATATGTGTATAACACAGACCATAGCAATCACACATTCCGCCACTACCAAACTTTATGAACAAAGGATATGGAGAGTATATGCCTATACACTATTACAAATATGTGCTATGGACATGAGCCAATGATAGTGTTAGCACCTGTCCCACTTTGCGAGGGACACTCCCTCTTTGGGCGGTTGTGTCCTGACCAAATAGATTAAACGTGGCAAATGTCCTGGGACTGTAGGACATAATTATGTCCCATATGTATGGTAATAGTTGCATACAACAGTTATTTCTGTATCTAAAATACCTACATGTTACAGGAAACAGGATACGCAACTAGACTGCTACAAGAATAAGCTTGTAATTAGGCAAGAAAGGAAAGTTCTATCCCTTGTACTGATCGTGGGTTTGTGTCGGCCTGTAAAATCAGATGTGTGTCCCGAAAAGGTCCCACTATGGCCATATGAAAGGGTGGCAACCCTAGCCAAAGAGGGTCAGTTACCAACACAACTACGATGACTGCAAATACCTGTGACAGAAATACACAGCTATCATGTAGCAACACATTATTACATTCAGATGTATTACTGAAGGGATTCAAGGACTAACATCACCTGCATGCTATACAGGAACCACATAACAGTGCCTTAATGAATCAGCCTGCAATTACCATTGTATTAGTCCACAAAAGGATAGGTGTTCAAATAGGGAAGGAACCCTCACGCACATAGCAACTATGTATAAAAGCAGTTCCTACACACCTGCATCTGCTAAGCACACCCAACAACATCACCTCCACACCCAAACATATTACAATACAAACTGTAATAACATCACAAATCATTCACACACTGTACGACATCTGCACTTAACATACCTTGTCAGAGACACACTAACATGGCCCTATGTGAAATAGCTGCTGTTATACAATGGAACAGCTACTGATGTAATAGGGTTTGTTTGCACTAATCCCATTTCAGAGGGTGGTGCATACACCGGGATGTGTTATTAATTAGTGAGTAACAGCACAGTATGCTACACTTGTACACCAAATCAAGGATGCCTGGTGAGCACACTGTACACCACATAACAGTTCATGCATAGCCATATGGCCTTGAGCTGGCCAAACATCCTTGCCAGACTTAAACATCTGCAGAAGTATCAGGTACAAACAAACCCTGCATAAGTAGCACTGTTCCGAAATATAACAGCTGTACTCACATGTCGAACTAAATCGTCTAGCCATTACACACAGTCCACGGGAGTCATGAAGCTAATATATCTCTGTGTGTCTCCATATAGCAGTTGAAATATATCGCAATAACACATCTAGGCCATCTTCCTTGAAAGTAAGGCAAATGGACAACGCCCAAAAGGAGTACTCACTTATACACCACTGTTGCCATGGTATCAGCTAATGGAGTAGTTGCACAGCTGATGTGCATCCAATGAACTACTTTGGAACAGCAATTGGTGGACAGGATACCACATGTTACCGATATGTAACTAGAAAAGGATGTGTTATCACACATTCAAACCATCCGTATATACCAGCGGAACGTCACAAAGAACATTGAAACACAAACCGAAAAGGATTGAATCAAGAGTTAACGACAACTCGGGTTACTAATAAGGTATGTAGAACAGTCAGTATGTCTGTGTATGTAGCACTATTCTGTAGTATTTAAAGTGCACGCAATCCATATAGTGGAAACAGTTATCTTGTAGTGATGTATTGTTGAGCAAAGTAACGCTTGTAGTATTTGTGTGTACTGCTGTAGGTCACAAGGCAAACACCGCATACACCACAAGGGATGCTATATAAGGGCTTTGAACAGAAATACTCCTCACCAGCCAATGTCAGTGGCAGGGCTGGTCCAACAAGTATGTGCTATAACAGGGGATAGTATATGTTGATATATTGTAACTGTAGTCATATGTATGGGGGTATTACAGAGAATAACATGTGGAAGATTGGGCCACTGTGCAAGTATGATTTGCATTGTGGGATATTGTGCCAATAACTGTGTAATGTACATTATTGTAGGCAGATATGTATTACACGCTACATAGCATTACTGTAATGTTAGGCAAACATTAGTTATGTCAATTGGCATTTACAATACACAATAACAGATTGCATATGTCTTTTAGTGAGCAGACAGTTTATCAGCATGATAGCAAAGTAAAATGGAAGAGCTATTTAACTACTCATGCACATAAGACATGTAATATGTGCAAAGGTAGGTACTAGGCTGTCTTACCAAGGGTATCTGTAAGCCACCCCCCTAGGTTGGTTCTCTGTGCCTCTGAACGGCAGAGCCAATAGTTCCCTGTGCCTCTGTCTAGCAGAGCCACTGCAGTGATCCCCGGGGTACATGTCAGTCTCCCATCTTCACGTCAAGGTTTCCCTTGAAGAGTGCTCGTGAGGGGCCCTGCCTGATGTACAATGGAATCATGTTCACAAGCATAGGGAGTGTCCGGGTCAGGAATCTATCCGTCCAGCACGTCCTACTCATCATTGTGGTTAGGTGTATATCCCTAGAGCATGTGGCTCTCAGGGGTTTCTGTTTAGGTGGAGCATATCCAGCAATACAGGGTTGGACATGGGCCTTGTATATCAAGCAGAGATCACCTGTGAGTATGTGATATGCAACTGAGTACAGCTGGAGTTTTGTAGGTTGGGCTGCATAGGTCATCTGTTTGAGGTCAGTAATCTTCTTGGTGTGGTACTGGTGTGGTCTTCCAAGCTGTTGCAGTCCTCTTGTAAGGTATATCCCAAATGGGGTGTTGTATCCTTTAATGGGTCTAATATGACATGTGTAGAGTCACAATGCCCCCTCTGATCGGGATGCAAACCCATTAGAGATTAGGGGGGGCCATGTAGAAGGATATTCTTACCACCTTGTCATTATGGGTAACGAAGGAGAGATTGCTATTTACTGGGGTTTCCAGATCCGGTATTACCTTTTCTGTATGTAGGGGACTAGCACCTATGTGGTAGTCCGTGGATAATTAGTTATATCCAAAGGGGATGACTGTGCACTTTTAGGCATTCAGCTTGACGCCATGACATTAACACCAGGCATCAGTCTCAGTGTGACCCTTCCAGAGGGTGTCTGTAACAGCTGGGGAAACAATTAGGTCCCCTAGTTTGCAGTCGTCTGCAAACCTTTTCAGCCAAAGCACTCCTGTGCTTGTCTGTACATCAGAGAAGTATATACTGAACATGAGAGGTCCTAGGACTGAGCCCTGGGGTACACCAGTTGTAAATGGTATACAGTCAGACCTAGGGTATGCAACTCTCACTGTGTGGGTTCTGTCCGTGAGCCACTTTGCAAACCATCACATGACGTAGGGGTTAATGTTCAGGCGGATGGGTATGTTGATAATACCAAAAGGAGGAATGGTGTTGAAAGCCTATGAGAGATCTAGGTAGGCTGTGTGGACCTCCTTACCTTCATCTAATGCCTTGGTAACTGTTTCTAAGAATGCCTTGGTAACTGTTTCTAAGAAGTCCACCAGGTTTAGGAGGCATGGTCCAGCCTTAATGCCAAACAGGGAGGGGTTAAAGGTTGGGAGGTACCCAATGTCTCTGTGACAGTGATCCATGATATGCACCACAGCCTTGCAGACCAGGCTATTCAGGCCTATAGGGAAATAGGTTCCATGGTCCGTTGTGATGCCACCTTTGTGGAGTGGGATAACTGTTGCTGTGCGCCATTCAGGGGGCACTATGCCCGATGTGAGGCAATTATTGAACATGGTGCATAAGTGGGGAGACAGTACGATCTGAAGTTCGTGTAAAACGCAGCCTGGGATGTTGTCCGGTCCCATGGATGCTGTGATATTGCCTTTAGAGTGTGCAGCTTTGAGAGGGATCTGCCAGGATGTTGTCAATATCAATTGTTTCTGTAATGTTCGTGCCTTTGTGCTGTAACTCAGAGCAGATCTGGTTGTTGACATCGAGATATGTGACATAGCTCTAGAATGCTTTGTGGTTGTTGCTGGTATTAGTTGCATTATAGTTTTCGTAACTAGCTTTGCAGGATCTTATAGGGGATCTCACCCCTCCCCCCACCAAAAGGGCAAATATCTATCCCAGCAGAGTGCTGCCCCCCTGACATTTCAGATGCTCAGGTAAGAGCCGCCCTCTCCAAAGCAAAAAACACAGCATCAATGGGACCAGACGGTGTCCCGGGCTGCGTCCTACATGAACTCCAAGAAGAGCTAAGCCCAAACATAAAACTACTGTTCAGTCTCAGCCTTACTACAAGATATGTACCCAAAGAGTGGCATACAGCAACAGTGGTCTCTCTCCACAAAGGTGGTGCCTCAACGGATCCTGGAAACTGTCGCCCCATAAGCCTAACTAGCTTGGTCTGCAAAGCTATGGAAAGGATCATCATGGACCTCATAAATAAAGATATTGGGGACCTACAGACACTGGATCCTACCCAGTTCGGCTTTGTTAAGGGCAGATCCTGCCTCTTAAACCTGGTCAATTTCCTTGAAACAGTCAACAAGGCCACTGACGAGGGGAATGTGGTCCACACAGACTACCTGGACCTCGCAAAAGCCTTTGATACAATACCCCACTCAGGCATTATAGATAAGCTCACCAGCTTAAATATAAACCCCTATGTCACTAGATGGGTTGCAAACTGGCTCAAGGACAGCACACACATGGTTAGAATTGCTGGAGCCATGTCAGACTCCAAACCAGTTACAAGTGGCATCCCACAAGGCTCAGTCCTGGGACCTCTCTTGTTCGGTATATATTTCTCGGAGATACAGGCCAACACGGAAGGACTGTGGCTGACCAAGTTCGCAGATGACTGCAAACTGGTCACCATAATTGACTCTCCAGCCGACACAAGCATCCTCCAAAAGGGCCTCATAGAAACAGACAACTGGTGCCAGAGCCACGGCCTCAAGCTAAATGCCAAAAAGTATATAGTCATCTCCTTTGGCGAAAAAAAGTGCCCACAAATTACCACATAGGTGGTAATCCATTAAGTACAGAAGAAGTAATTAGGAACCTGGGGACCCAAGTTGATAGCAATCTCTCATTTGACAACCACGTGGCCAAAGTGGTTAGAAAAACATTTTATATAGCCCACCTAATCATAAAGGGATTCACATCTAGATCAGGGGAGGTCATCGTACCTCTTTACTCATCCCTCATCAGGCCCATAATTGATTACAATCCCCCTTTTTGGGATATACCTTACCAGACACCTGCAGCAACTGGAAAGACCCCAAAAGTACCTCACCAAGAGGATCAAAGGGCTCAAACAGATGCTATATGCTGCCCGGTTAAAGAAACTCCAGCTCTACTCAGTGGAATACCACCTGCTCAGAGGCAATCTGTGGCTGACGTATAAAGCCATGTCCAACCCGGAATTAATGGACATGCTGCACCTCAGAAAATCCAAATCCCATCGAGCTACGCGCTCGAGAGACTTCAACCTCAGCACTGATATAAATAGGACATGCTGGAGGGACAGATTCATAACCCAGAGGCTCCCTTCACTCTGGAATAAAATCCCAGTCCAGGTTAGGCAGAGTCCCACATTGACTCTCTTCAAGAGGAATCTTGATGAGTGGATGGGAGATCGTAGGTTTACCCCGAGTATCACTTCTGTGTCACTGTTAGACAGTGGCACAGTATACTAACCCCGAAAAAGGGCATAGCAAAATTAATTTAAAATGGGTGGCGAAAGCCAAACACACTCTGGCTAGGCTTATAAATGCCCTAGGGCAGATAGCTTAGTATGAACCTATGAACCTTCTTACTAAGGTTGGCCAGGGATCTCCTCCATGCATGGTACTGTAATCTCATTTGCAACAGTGTCTTCCTCCTGTAGTACAATATGTTTATGGCAGGGGAGCACCAGATTGGTTTAGTTAATTAGGAGTATAGTGTCCTGGTTCTGTTTGGGATAGCACAAGCCATGCACTCCTGTAAGTGCTTATAGAGTGCATTTGAGTAGGATTCAGCAGTTGTAACAGTACTGTCCATCTGCATGAGTGTCATGATGTCCACCACATATGTCTTAAGAAGCATGTAGTTGGCCTTGTAGACATATTATACTGTGGCTCCCTTAATGGGGGGTAGGTGCGGGATGTGGATATCAACGGTGTTCAGCACATGGTCTGATCGGACCAATGAGGAGTTGGCTTCACATGTGGAGCACCAGTCACTCATGTTGGTAATGACTAGGTCTAGGATATTGTTGCCCCTGGTGGGTGTGTGGATATGTTGAGTCAGGGCATTGGTGTTTATGAATTCCAGAAACCGTTGAACTAATGTGTTGGTACACGAGTAGTTTTCCCAGTTAATGTTGGGGTAGATTCAGTAAGACTTATGTGATGAGGGTGGTGTTGTGTGACTGTGTACCTTCTCCACATGACAGTCAGGGTCAGGCTTGGTTGGAGAGACCTTTACCTCCAGTTTGTCTAGATGAGTGCATCTCTCACAGGTTGTAGTGTTGGGTGGTAGGCGGAGAGGCTTGTCTGTGTACATGAGGCAATGTGTACATTGCCTCAAGATGTCCAGATTCATCAGATAGACAGGTGAGAACACTGGCAGTTGACTCTTGGACATGCCTGAATATAGAACTACATTCACCTAGATAAGTGAGGAAAGTGAGTGCAAGAGCTACATTACTCTATGCAAGTGAGAAAAGTATGTACAAAACCTGTTCACCCTTACCTGTAGGTAATGAGGAAGATTGAGTGCTATAGTAAATATTAGCTTACGTAGTGTTTACAAGTCCTGAACAAGTGCTTAGCATGAATAAGCAATCCAGACAGGGTCTTGAATAATATAAACACATGGACCCCTTCCCCCAACAGGTACACAAGCATATATCCATGTACACCACAGGGCCCCTGTACCCACAACTATGCAGGTACAAGCTGCACTGTGTCTGCATGGGACCTGCCCACATCACAGGTTGTATCATACACATATGGCAAAACAAGATGCTCTCCATGTACACATCATGTAAAACATAGCTCCATGTCAGGTTGTGTACACACTGAATGATGCACACCAACAGGTATTACAACCCACAAAGGGGGAGAAACCACTGATAATGGGAAGTACTTTACTACTACCCTGCTGAGTCTGGTCTGGAAGGCCATGAACCTTGATCACTTAAGTGATGTCAGCAGTACAGATGTAGATGACAGTATGGTTAATGTCACACTGCATATCATAACCTTGCCAGGTCATAGGACATCATCACCCATACTGTGTACCACCTACACTCGGTATACTAGATGTACATTCCTATGTCACAGGAGTGTTTTGCAACAGGACTGCTGGAAGAACCAACACTACAGAAGGTGTCTGAATAATACGTGATCATCACACCAGTGGCAGCTACAGTATGTCAGGGTTAATGCATTTTATTCAACCTCATTGTAGTCCATACCTCACAGACAAACAGAAGGATCTGCCTATTGAAGTATGCGAATGACTATGACCTAGGAGCAATAGCTGACTTGCATTGTCACCCCTATGTTAATAACCCTGTACCCATGAACTACCACCTAGGCAGCGGTCAACATAATGGACACTTGTGTGCGAGGGATGCAGCTGGGCAGTTGTCTTTCCTGTGATAGCTACGTCACCACACCTGTCAGGTAGTCATATGTGGCAACCCTAATAATGATAGGGTGCCATTCATGAATATAGAGATCATTGTCCAGCCATACAGAACACTAAAGTGACCCATATCAGATCACATATTTCCTTTAAGGGGTATTGGCCATGTGCAGATGGCCTACACCAGCCTTCCCATTCCTCATCTCCACTATGTAGCATGATGCATACCCTGAATAAATCCATGTCCAACCGAGTGATGTTGGACATGCTACACGTACTCATCCTGATCTCGAACACATACTTCATGGACATCCACCTAACACATGCTGGACAGATCCTTGTCCCATACACTTGACATAGTCCTGCCATACTATGCATTCCTGTCCATCAAAGCTGCACATTGCTCCCCTTTCAGACATGGTGTGATGACCGCATGATAACGCATGGTATATGTATCATTAACCCTGTGGATCAGTAATGTGGCACTGCTCCACCTGGCCCCACAGACCCGCCTGTCGGCTACTGCCAGGTAACCTTTCAGCCTAGATTTATACATGGCCCATGGCATATAGCCCACTAGTTGACTTTGACTGTGCATGCTATACTTGATATCCATCCCTGCAAACACCATCTGGCTAGCCAGTGTCCCATGTGTATCACATGTGCAACACAGGTGATACATGGCAGGATGTTGAATCACTGTACAGTGCTGTGTTGATGTATATGGCAGAACACATACATGTAAAACCTTATGTGAGCATGTCTGCAGGGTCACAGGTCATGTCTGTTAAGGCAGTGTAAGTCCTTATATGTGACATATACACTGCATCAAGGTCAACTGCATTAATGTGGACACATCTAACCATGTGCTGATTGGTAGGAACACCAGTACAAGCAATTAGACATGCCAACATCAAGACAGCAACCACATGGAGTATGAGCAATGTAATCAGGTGACACAAACACACACACACATATATGGTGATAATATCCACTCAACATTGAGTGTCACATGTCTGTGACACAAACACGTCAGTGTCATGTAGGTTTGCAAATACAACTATTTAAACTGAATTAATGCGATAGAGTTACTGTGACCTGCCTCAATCATTATGTCTTCCAGGTATGCTGTGTTCAAGGCTTCCCCCTTTTACATGCTTGGAGGATGAGGCCCTCATCCCACTCGACAATCATGATATCCTGTTCAGCCATGTGCCACAGGATGCACAGCAGCAGGATGCCCTGTGGATGGAACTTTGCAGAAGGGTTAAAGATGTGGGTGGTGCCACAACCGCACATACCAGCAGGTGCACAGACACTGTACAGACCTCATTAGATGGGCAAAACAGCGTGCGAATGCAATCGCCAGGGAACAAGGTGCAACAAGTGGTGGACCACCAACCCAGCCCCCACTCACATGTACCGAGGAGCTACTGGCCAACCTGGGGACACCTGCAGAACCACATCCACAAGCCTTAGCCGATATTGTGGAGGTGGGTGTCTGTCAACCACTGAGCCTGGAGTTGCCTGGTAAGTCAGTACTGCACCTATAACAACTATATTCCATATAGTTGCATGTGTCACTTTACAATATGTAATGCAACATCATATGCAAGGCATGTATACAAACATGCCACATACTATAGTATGCTACTCTGTGTATGCACACATGTGCGTACACCATAGTATAGTCTAATGTACTGGTGTATGTGTTATGTACATTGCTCCCTGTAGCCTTTATACAGGGGTGGATTATGCTCATACTGCAGTGTTACTCCTATTTAGGTACCTCTGGCGTTCCACTGCAACAGCAGCCCGTTGCAGGAGAGAGCGTTATTATTTATCAGGAACCGTAATGTACAAATCTATCTGCCATGTGGCCATTCACCACATGTACACATAATGTATGGTCCTGTCACAATATACAGGTCAGGCCTGCAATGCATCACAATAACTACCCATGTGCAACACTTGCAAACTATGTGAATCATCTCACCGACATAAATCCTCATAAACTTTATTGCCAGATGTGTTGACAGCTGTGCATACAATGGTGGAGGTGCTGTTCATTTTACGGACGTACAACAGATATGATCTACACATGTGGTGAATACAAACAGTACTACACAGTGGGCTGGAGCATGGCCAGCATACAGGTTTCACCGGTGTGGATCACAGCCCTGCTATGAATGTCACACAATGTGTGTGTGATGTGCTATCTTGACATGTCCATGACATCTATTGGCCTGGCTGCTACACTGTCTACCTAACCTGAAAACATATCCCACATATCACCCTTTATCTGCATAACCCTTTTGTCAGTGGAGCATACATGTCATATGGGACAACACAGACATGTGAAATAGATGCCCATCACAATAATTTGGACAACACATGTACACACATGGCCATGGAGGATGGCCACAGACATGGAGCAACACACACAGTAGACGTGTTGTGCTTGTGTGTACACCCTGTCATACAATGGCTACACATGGTTCAACCATGGTCTTTGTATAATGGTCATAATGTAGATGTCGAACACTAGACATCCTACAGGCCTGTGCACATCTTGTGTAGGCGTAACATCAATCCACCACATAAGATATGTTGAACATCTTGAGGGTGTTGCAACATGACAGCAGTCACCTGTACAGTATCCACATCAGGCCACAGATACAGTACATTCCCATTGCTGGTGTTGGACATAAATGCCATACTAGCTCATCGAGGGTGTGTGTGTGTGTGTGTGTGTGTGTGTGTGTGTGTGTGTGTGTGTGTGGTACACAGATGTCATGTGGGACATAGTGTACCGATGTGTTTGCCATGTCTGGCCATAGTTGCCAGGCTGCAGCAATATGGTTGCAGATGTGCAGGGGTGTCATCCGTATATCCATCAGTGACCTGTGTCACAACTTCCACATCATGGTTTAGTGTGTATACATTTCACATTCCACAGTATATATGTATTGTATCTGAACACAGTCATGGCTATGAACCCTGTCTGTAACTCACACTAGAGACGTCTCTTGATTCTCTGCAATGGCCATGCACATCAGCTAAATTTGCAGTATATCTGTAGGGCGCACAGACAACAGTGAATTGGTACACCACTGCCCCACTGTATATTTAACAGGACACCATTGTGTTAAACATGTATGCATGTCATTGCACACGTCAGCAGATCACATGTCATACTACATGTGATTATCAAGGTCATATGCCACACATCAGGCAGGTGTACTGTTAACCTGTGCTGGTCCACAAGGTGTAACACAAGGATGTATGCTAACCACTACTATGATTGTGTAATATACATGCCGTCTGCTATGACACATGCATGCTGTTGTGTGCAACCTAGGGATGCATAACTACCACTATTATTGTCTGCGCTGCATGCCATCTGCTGTAACACATGCATGTTGCATGTCTTCTGTCATATCACATGTGCGTGTGTGTGTGTGTGTGTGTGTGTGTGTGTGTGTGTGTGTGTGTGTCTATTGTATAGATTTTAATGTACAGTTCTTGTCTGCCCTTACAGGTGATGTAGGTGCATTGCCCTCCTGCGGTACATCAGATGTTAGTGTCCCCACAGACTCTAGCAGTAATGATGAACGTATGATTGGACACAGGCAGAGTTGTCAGGGGCTGAAACTGTGCCATTGGTTGCCATTCCATTTATATCCACCTCATCCCCGCACACAAATCCAACACCTGCACATACCCCGTTACCAGTGGCCATACAGGAAGGGCAGTTGGTGCATGGTAGCTTGGAACGTGTGTCAGTTCATAGAATGCAGCATGTGACACTGTGTCCTGCACATGGCTCATCTGTGATGCTTCATGGGACGGTCAGTACATTGATGCCTATGTAGTACACGAGGTCGTACCTGTGTATGGCCCACATGTCTAGTTCTGAGGTATATGGTGATAGTGCTAGGTTCTGAGGTATATGTGGTAGTGCTTGTGCAACAGAGACATCAGCCAGGTGTTCCTCACTGCACAAATGTCAGTTGGATCTACAGTGACCAGCTGTGAATATGGACGCTACACATCTAGCACTGGTTAGCATAAGAAAACAATGCAGTGTCCTGTAGGTGTATGGGAGTTAACCTGTGTTTAGGACATTTGCCTTGGAATGGCACTGTGTGGCGGATGCATATTGGGTAATATCCACACTCCCTTGTATCATGGATGCATGTGATATGTGACAAAGGCTGCCTACTGTCAGCCATGTCATCCCAGAATGACAGCTGATGTTGTGTAAAGACCGTGTCAAATATATGTAGAGCAGCTTGCTAACAATGACAACTACTAACACCAGAGCCCATTACAATGTGTTCTTTATGTCTACCTGTAATAGCATGGCCACTGTGGCTTCGTGTTTAGCATAGAGTGCATCCCAGTCAGCTCTGTGCTACTATGAGTATGAGCATGCCCAGTACATCCTTGTGTAGATGGACACATGTAGTGCATTCACCATCCCTGTGCTACTAAGTGTGTCAGCATGCCCTGTGCTACTAAGTGTATGAGCATGCCCAGTATATCCTTGTGTAGATGGACACATAGTGCATTCCGAACAGCCCTGTGCTACTAAGTGCGTAAGCATGCCCAGTTACACCTTGTGTTGGTTATATGCCTCTGTGTATTGGCATGGCCATTGTAACTCTGTATAGTGGTAGTAGTCATCCATTCCACAGATGGGCATACTCCAGGTCAGGATGGATTCCTACTTTAAACACAAAGGTTCACAGGTATGTACATCTTAACTGCCAGCATCCCTGTTGATGTCCGAATTCCCAGACAGTCATAATGACAGCCTTGACATGTGTAGTCTGTGTGGCACGATTCGTAAGTATGTAGTATTGCAATAGTAATCTGTAAACAGGCAGGTGTTCCATACCCTCCACTGGTGTGTGTGTGTGTGTGTGTGTGTGTGTGTGTGTGTGTGTGTGTGTGTGTGTGTGTGTGTGTGTGTGTGTATGTCTGTCCCCATTTGCCGGTGGACTCTAAATTGCTTTTAGACTGCCCACACTCCATACATTTCTTATATCCACCGTTAGCAAGGCCGATGATGTCACCCATCTACAAATACACCTCTGGGAGGGCTGTGTCCCAGTAATTTCGGTAGCGCATTCTGTAACTGCGTAATGCTGTAGTGTAATAAAAGTAGTTAGGTACTGGGTGTTCTGGTCCCACACTTGCCATGTGTGTGTGTGTGTGTGTGTGTGTGTGGCAGGACTGAGAAATATAGCATACCGCTCACACTCCATGAGTACACAAACATACACCATTACTTGAACCCGATGATATCCTTATCTACAAATACACCTCTGAAGTGCTGTGTCCCAGCGTAATCTAGGTAAGCATTCTGTCACTGCGTAATGCTGTAGTGTAATAAAGTAGTTAGGCCGGTGTTCTAGTCCACACTTGCCATGAGTGTGTGTCCCCGTTTGCCTGAGGACTGAGTAATGCTTTTATACTGCTCACACTCCATACACTACTTATACCCACTGCTAGCAAGGCCAAGGATGTCACCCATCTACAAATACATCTCTGGGAGTGCTGTGTCCCAGTAATCTGGTAGCATTCTGTAACTGCATAATGCTGTAGTGTAATAAAGTAGTTAGGTCGGTGTTCTAGTCCCACATTACCATGTGTGTGTGTGTGTGTCGTGTGTGGTGTGTGTGCCTGTTTGCCTGAGTGTGAGTAATGTTGATATGTCACATCTAATTTCTAACCACTGTTACAAGGAATGTACCCTCTAACACTTGGTTTGTAAACGTATCTGTATCATATGCTGTGTCTTTAAGGTTAGTGGTGTCTAGTCAATGCCGTGTGTGTCGTTTCCTAGGCTGGTAATGCTTACTGCTCACACTCCATACATTTCTTATACCCACCGTTAGCAAGGCCGATGATGTCACCCATCTACAAATACACTCTGGGAGTGCTGTCCCAGTAATCTCGGTATTTCTGTAACGTGTAATGCTGTAGTGTAATAAAGTAGTTAGGCAGTGTTCTAGTCCCACACGTGGTGGTGTATGTGTCCTTGCCTGAGGACTGAGTAATGTTTTTAACTGCTCACCTCCATACATTTCTTATACCCACCGTTAGCAAGGCCGATGATGTCACCCATCTACAAATACACCTCTGGGAGTGCTGTGTCCCAGTAATCTCGTCAGCTTCTGTAACTGTAATGCTGTAGTTAATAAAGTAGTTAGGGCAGTGTTCTAGTCCCACACTTGTGAATGTGTGTTGTGTCCCTTGCCTGAGGACTGAGTAATGTTTTATACTGCTCACGTCCATACATTTCTTATACCCACCTTATCAAGGCATGATGTCACCCATCTACAAATACACCTCTGGGGTGCTGTGTCCCAGTAATCTCGTAGTCTTCTGTAACTCGTAATGCTGTAGTGTAATAAAGTAGTTAGGTCAGTGTTCTAATCCCAACATGCCAATGTGTGTGTGTGTCCCTGCCTGAGACTAGTACAGTGCTTTTAGATTCACTGTAGTGTGCTAACCATTTTGCAAGTGTATATGGTAGGTTTATACACACATGGCAAGTGTGTGTCTTCTGTCAGCCTTGTAGAGGTGCGTATGCTTACCATGTGACAGTTTAGGTAGTTTCTAGTATCCTCAGACATGCCACGGTAGTGTAGTCGCTGCTGTGTGGAGCCATACATACATTGCTAGTTCACTGTATGCGTAACAGCTGTTTTAGGGTACAGCCAAGGGGTGACTGTAGTGGTGGCCAAGGGCTGTAGCCATAGCCCTCTTGCACAAAGGGCTTTGGGTTGGACACCTAAAGGTATGCCCCCCTGCCCTTTACTAGTTTTAAAAACGGTTATATTGTCCTGTACACTAGGATGATTGTGTTTCAAAAGTTGAATGTTGACAGGCAGCAGATATACCATGTAGTACAGGTGTACAATACTGTTAACAGTATGTGTCTTGTGTAACAACAGTAAATGCATGTTGGTCATGATGTTCTGCTGTCCTTCTTCAGGTCTAATTGCCTTTGGGGGATGTCAGTTTTAGTTATGTCCCATATGTCAATTTGGGCTACTCACAGGTATGTATGAATATACCAGCATGCATGTAGCTGCCCCATACCAGTGAGAATGTCCCACGTTAAAAAACATTTAATTCCCAAAACATGTAGCTGTGTATTAAGCTACTGTGGGCCCCAAGTGACATCCATAAAGGGTGACATCACAGGTACAGTTACATGGAGTGGTGAGGTAAGAGAGTGGTCTAACTGATTACAAGGTTAGAGGCCAGTGGGAAGTGTGATGCCTCAGTGGGAGTCAGTAATACACATTCCCATGACAGGATGCCAACACACAACTTCACCCACACACTCAGGTATTGACACACATGTATTCAGTGACACTGTAACACATACACACACTCTCACGGCTTCACCGACACAGTAATGCACACTTGCACACAGTTGCTACTGATGGGATGAGGACTGCTGCCTATGTGCAAATCATCATTACTGTACTGTGCACCTACATGACGCGCCACAGAGAATATACGTGCAGGTGGTCAATGCGGCCTAGATCGAGGGACATCAACACGGATAGTAGAATGCATCGCCTGGATGGTGGGAGGGTCTTATCGGTTCAGTAATGGTAACATGCATCCCCTCTTGGGAATGATCAGCCTACATACACACACACATGGCATTCAGTAATTAATATACCTATGTCATGCACATACAGATACCTCACGATGGCAGGAATACACGCCCCTGCCTATGTCCTGCTTCCTACATTGCAGTCTATACAGATGTACACTAGTGTACAGGAGAGTGAGTAACAATTGAGATGTAGTCCCCAAAATACGTGATATATATGGAAACCCAACCACACATGCCAGTACTTTTCTCAGACCTGCCTAGCTCATGTTATGTATGTCAGACCAGATGCATGTTTACAAACTGTAATGGGTTCCTGTGCCAACAGTGCTGATATATGCACAGGGACTATATCTATTAACAGGGTCAAGTGATTTACCTTTTCTGTCACCCTGACCGCTGTCCCAAATTGTGTGTTATGTCCTTCAATTAACAAAAACCCTTGCTTATTACACAGTTTTTAGGACCGCGGGCATACCTGTGGCTGTCCACAGCAAACATCCGTCTGCAAAGATGCCCCACCACTTAGTTATTTCAACACATCTGTCCATACCTGTGGTACATCTTTCTGTATATTCAGCATATCACCATAAAAGTTGGCATTGAGGCTGCATTGCAGCTGCATGAGTTTGGATATACCCCCCTGCATACATCAGCAACTGCACCGCATGTTATCTGAAGCACAACACTGTGTGAGGTCCAAAACCTGACATTTGGTTATGTTTGTAGGCATTTAATTTGGAAAGTGTAATGACATACATGACACATGGACTGTTGCATGATATGATGGGTGACCAGTACAGAGGGGTGTTACCTCTGTCAACACTGATATCACACCTTATGTACTGTTAGCATTCAGAGCCATGGACCTACATTCCATGTGCATGTGTTGGCTGTAGCCACCTGTTTGCACAAAGGACTACAACAGCTATGCTTTTACAGGTATTTTTTTTGTGTGGCATGTACATACCAGGGCAGGTACATGTATGTGATATCCATACATGAGGTGTGTACTGGTGTACAGCAACAACATTCTAGTACACCTAGGGCCTGGATGATGTCACCCATTACAAATACATCTGGAGTGTGTCCCGTAATCTAGTTTCTGTAACTGTGTAATGCGTGTGTAATAATAGTAGCAGTGTTCTAGTCCCACACTTGTTGTGTGTGTGTGTTTGTGTCCCCGTTTGTCTGAGGACTGAGTAATGTTTTTATACTGCTCACGCTCCATACATTTCTTATACCTACCTTACAAGGGTGATGTCACCCATCTACAAATACACCTCTGGGAGTGCTGTGTCCCAGAATCTCGGTAGTGTTCTGTAACTGGGAATGCTGTAGTTAATAAAGTAGTTAGGTCGTGTTCTAGTCCCACACTTGGTGTGTGTGTGTCCTGCCTGAGGACTGAGTAATGCTTTTATACTGCTCCCCTCCATACATTTCTTATACCCCCCATTATCAAGGGCCCATGATGTCACCCATCTACAAATACACCTCTGGGGTGCTGTGTCCCAGTAATCTCGTAGCGTTCTGTAACTCGTAATGCTGTAGTGTAGTAAAGTAGTTAGGTCAGTGTTCTAATCCCAGACATGCCAAGTGTGTGTGTGTGTGTCTGCCTTGGGGAGACAAGTACAGTGCTTTGTAGTATTCACTGTAGTGCGTGCCCTAAACCAGTGCTGCAGCAGTGTAATATGGTAGGGGTTTGTATACAGGACATGGCAAGTGTGTGTTTGTCTGTATGAGCCTGTGTAGAGGTGGCCGTGATTGTCTTACCATTGGACATGTTGGGGTGCGGGTTTTGTAGTTTTTCCACATAGTATCCGTCTTATGACACATTGGCCACCTCACGAGGAGTAAAGCTGTCAGTCAGCCACGGCACTGTGTTGGCAAGCCATGCCCATACATCTGGCGAAAGGGCTGGTGAACTAAGTATGCAGCCCTACTAGTACCCGGTATATGTCCTGCACCCATGTGCCATGCACATACAACCTTGCCTAGGATATCCCACTATGTTGCTAGTAACATGCCCTTGAGGACAGATAGTAGGCAGTATGACAGTGGCCTGCAGAGGACATGGCACCCTGTACAGGTACAATAGGCACACTATACAGACATTTTGCCTTCACTATGTTCCACACTGAATGGCTGCAACATATGTCGTGCCATCATATGTGATCCACTAAGGCCAGACAATGCTGTAAAATTGCCCTGTATGGGCCCATGCCACTGACACCACGGGAAAACCTGTCCATTCTATCAATGCAGATGCAGGGCCGACCTGCTCACTATAAGCAGGTTTCGCCACACCTGGCCAGTATTGGCATATCTGAGTATAACAGGCTGTGTAAAAATTTTCTGCCAAACCAGGTACACCTGTACATTCACTGTACAGTATTGTGGACATGCACATCCCAGGCAATGTACATGTGAAGGACTATCAAACACAGACATGCCATGCATTGCAAAGCTATGGCCCTACACACTGGTAACCAGGATGTCAGGCCAGATAATGCAGTACCCATCTGTGTGGGACATTGCAGACACTACACCCCCGCACTGCACACCATTGTCAGGTGACGCTATGGCAAGGATTACCCCTCACCCAACCTTGTACAGCCATCTTGCACAGCCAAACACTACACACCCATAGAGCAATGCATACCTGCATGACAGTACTGGCACCCTGTGTCTGCATGTGGGTTGTGATGCTCCCAACCACAGTCACTCCCAGTATAAACCTCTATGGGATACCACCAGTTGTCAAGGACTTTCCATGCCCTAGCCCATAGAACCTCCAGATATCCCCTGTGGTGCATGTGGTCCTGTGCATTACTGCAGTGTGGCAAACTAAGTAGTTACATTTGTATTTGCCCCTGGCAAAGGTGTCAATGTGTGTCCATTAGAGTGTGGTTGTGGTGACAATGGCATCCGTTCACATGGACTGACATGTGTGCCACACCTAATGTATGTCTACTTTTCTTTTCAGTAAAACTCACTCACCTACACACATGTTCACAGCACGCAACATGCCCCTTTTTGGGACATGTAGTAACGTCCCTGACACACACGCAACCACACATGCCAGTACTGTGACTCTCAGACCTGCCTAGCTCATGTTATGTATGTCAGACGTACAGCAGTACTGCATGTGTTACAAACTGTAATGACGCTTCCTGTGCCAACAGTGCTGATATATGCACTAGGGACGTCATATCTATTAACAAGTGTCAAGTGATTTACCTTTGCTGTCACCCTGACCGCTGTCCAAGTTGTGTGTTATGTCCTTCAATTAACAAAACCATTGCTTACCGGTTACACATTGTATTGTAGGACCGCTTGTGACATACCTGTGGCTGTCCACAGCAAACATCCGTCTGCAAAGATGCCCCACCACTTAGTTATTTCAACACATCTGTCCATACCTGTGGTACATCTTTCTGTATATTCAGCATATCACCATACACAGTTGGCAACATTGAGGCTGCATTGCAGCTGCATGACGTACTAGGATATACGCCACCTGCATACATCAGCAACTGCACACGCATGTTATCTGAACGCACAACACTACGTGTACAGGTTTGTAGGTCCTACAATCCTGACATTTGGTTATGTTTGTAGGCATTTCAATTGGTGGATATGTGTAATGACATACATGACACATGGACTGTTGCATGATATGATGGGTGACCAGTACAGAGGGGATGTTACCTCTGTCAACACTGATATCACACCTTATGTACTGTTAGCATTCAGTAGCCATGGACCTACATT
Source organism: Protopterus annectens (assembly GCF_019279795.1). Taxonomy (NCBI): domain Eukaryota; kingdom Metazoa; phylum Chordata; order Ceratodontiformes; family Protopteridae; genus Protopterus; species Protopterus annectens. The sequence continues at coordinate 1,499,460,372 of NC_056732.1, read as the reverse complement.
CCATGTGCATGTGTGTAATGGCTGTAGCCACCTGTTTGCACAAAGGACTACAACAGCTATGCTATTTACAGGTATGTTGTGTGTGTGTGTGTGGCATGTACATACCCAGGGCAGGTACATGTATGTGATATCCATACATGAGGGTGTGTACTGGTGTACAGCAACAGACATCTGCTAATGGTGGAAAGTACCGAGGGCCTCTGGTATTTGTACAACTGATCTGGTCACAGACAGTCGTATCATTGCATTGCATAATACATGATGCAACTGTGTCAGTACATGTGTACTCTCTACAGTTGATGTAGAGCTTAGTACAGTACACATGTCAAGGGTCACATGGTGGTGTACTCATCTATGTCATACAAAATGTATGGTTGCGTGTTGGTGGTTCGAGGGCATGGTGGTGTCTGCAGTTTACATCTTAGAATGCAGCATGTGACACTGTGTCCTGCACATGGCTCATCTGTGATGTCTTTCATGGGGGGACCGGTCAGTACATATGAGTGGCCTTTATGTATGTGAGTACACCACCTAGAGCGGTCAGTACCTGTGGTATGGCCCACATGTCTAGTTCTGAGGTATATGGTGATAGTGCTAGGTTCTGAGGTATATGGTGGTAGTGCTATTGTGCACTACAGAGACATCAGCCAGGTGTTCCTCACTGCACAAATGTCAGTTGGATCTACAGTGACCAGCTGTGAATATGGACGCTACACATCTAGCACTGGTTAGCATAAGAAAACAATGCAGTTGCCCTGTAGGTGTATGGGAGTTAACCTGTGTTTAGGACACTTGCCTTGGAATGGCACTGTGTGGGCGGATGCATATTGGGTAATATCCACACTCCCTTGTATCACGGATGCATGTGATATGTGACAAAGGCCTGCCTACTGTCAGCCATGTCATCCCAGAATGACAGCTGATGTTGTGTAAAAGACCGGTGTCAAATATATGTAGAGCAGCGTTCTCGCTAACAATGACAACTACTAACACCAGAGCCCATTACAATGTGTTCTTTATGTCTACCTGTAATAGCATGGCCACTGTGGCCCTTCGTGTTTAGCATAAGAGTGCATCCCAGTCAGCTCTGTGCTACTATGAGTATGAGCATGCCCAGTACATCCTTGTGTAGATGGACACATAGTAGTGCATTTCGACCATCCCTGTGCTACTAAGTGTGTCAGCATGCCCCCTGTGCTACTAAGTGTATGATCATGCCCAGTATATCTTTGTGTAGATGGACACATAGTGCATTCCGAACAGCCCAGTGCTACTAAGTGTGTGAGCATGCCCAGTGACACCTTGTGTCAGTTATGTGCCTCTGTGTATGGGCATGGCCATTTTAACTCTGTATAGTGGTAGTAGTCGTCCATTCCACAGATGGGCATACTCCAGGTCAGGATGGATTCCTACTTTAAACACAAAGGTTCACAGGTATGTACATCTTAACTGCCAGCATCCCTGTTGATGTCCGAATTCCCAGACAGTCATAATGACAGCCTTGACATGTGTAGTCTGTGTGGCACGATTCGTAAGTATGTAGTATTGCAATAGTAATCTGTAAACAGGCAGGTGTTCCATACCCTCCACTGGTGTGTGTGTGTGTGTGTGTGTGTGTGTGTGTGTGTGTGTGTGTGTGTGTGTGTGTGTGTGTGTGTGTGTGTGCGTGTGTGTGTGTGTGTGTGTGTGTGTGTGTGTATGTCTGTCCCCATTTGCCGGTGGACTCTAAATTGCTTTTAGACTGCCCACACTCCATACATTTCTTATATCCACCGTTAGCAAGGCCGATGATGTCACCCATCTACAAATACACCTCTGGGAGGGCTGTGTCCCAGTAATTTCGGTAGCGCATTCTGTAACTGCGTAATGCTGTAGTGTAATAAAGTAGTTAGGGCGGTGTTCTAGTCCCACACTTGCCATATGTGTGTGTGTGTGTCCACGTTTGCCTGAGGACTGAGTAATACCTTTATACTGCTCACACTCCATACATTTCTTATACCCACCGTTAGCAAGGCCGATGATGCCACCCATCTACAAATACACCTCTGGGAGTGCTGTGTCCCAGTAATCTCGGTAGCGCATTCTGTAACTGCATAATGCTGTAGTGTTATAAATTAGTTAGGTCGGTGTTCTAGTCCAACACTTGCCATGTGGTGTGTCCCCGTTTGCCTGAGGACTGAATAATGCTTTTACACTGCTCACACTCCATACATTTCTTATACCCACCGTTAGCAAGGCCGATGATGTCACCCATCTACAAATACACCTCTGGGAGTGTTGTGTCCCAGTAATCTCGGTAGCACGTTCTGTAACTGCATAATGCTGTAGTGTAATAAAGTAGTTAGGTCGGTGTTCTAGTCCCACACTTACCATGTGTGTGTGTGTGTGTGTGTGTGTGTGTGTGTGTGTGTGTGTGTGTGTGTCCCTGTTTGCCTGAGGTGTGAGTAATACCTTTATACTGCTCACACTCCATACATTTCTTATACCCACTGTTAGCAAGGCCGATGATGCCACCCATCTACAAATACACCTCTGGGAGTGTTGTTTCCCAGTAATCTCGGTAGCGCCTTCTATAACTGCATAATGCTGTAGTGTTTAAAGTAGTTAGGTTGGTGTTCTAGTCCCACACCTGCCGTGTGTGTCCGTTTGCCTGAGGACTGAGTAATGCTTTTACACTGCTCACACTCCATACATTTCTTATACCCACCGTTAGCAAGGCCGATGATGTCACCCATCTACAAATACATCTCTGGGAGTGCTGTGTCCCAGTAATCTCGGTAGCGGTTTCTGTAACTGTGTAATGCTGTAGTGTAATAAAGTAGTTAGGGCAGTGTTCTAGTCCCACACTTGTTGTGTGTGTGTGTTTGTGTCCCCGTTTGTCTGAGGACTGAGTAATGTTTTTATACTGCTCACGCTCCATACATTTCTTATACCTACCGTTATCAAGGCCGTTGATGTCACCCATCTACAAATACACCTCTGGGAGTGCTGTGTCCCAGCAATCTCGGTAGCGCGTTCTGTAACTGCGTAATGCTGTAGTATAATAAAGTAGTTAGGTCGATGTTCTAGTCCCACACTTGCGGTGTGTGTGTGTCCCCGTTTGCCTGAGGACTGAGTAATGCTTTTATACTGCTCACGCTCCATACATTTCTTATACCCACCATTATCAATGCCGATGATGTCACCCATCTACAAATACACCTCTGGGTGTGCTGTGTCCCAATAATCTCGCTAGAGCGTTCTGTAACTGCGTAATGCTGTAGTGTAGTAAAGTAGTTAGGTCAGTGTTCTAATCCCAGACATGCCAACTGTGTGTGTGTGTGTCTGCCTGCGTGAGACAAGTACAGTGCTTTGTAGTATTCACTGTAGTGCGTGCCCTAAACCAGTGCTGCAGCAGTGTAATATGGTAGGGGTTTGTATACAGGACATGGCAAGTGTGTGTTTGTCTGTATGAGCCTGTGTAGAGGTGGCCGTGATTGTCTTACCATTGGACATGTTTGGGAGCGGGTTTTGTAGTTTTTCTACATAGTATCCGTCTTATGACACATTGGCCACCTCACGAGGAGTAAAGCTGTCAGTCAGCCACGGCACTGTGTTGGCAAGCCATGCCCATACATCTGGCGAAAGGGCTGGTGAACTAAGTATGCAGCCCTACTAGTACCCGGTATATGTCCTGCACCCATGTGCCATGCACATACAACCTTGCCTAGGATATCCCACTATGTTGCTAGTAACATGCACATTGAGGACAGATAGTAGGCACGGTATGACAGCAGTGGCCTGCAGAGGACATGGCACCCTGTACAGCGGTACAATAGGCACACATATACAGACAATGTGCCTTCACTATGTTCCACACTGAATGGCTGCAGCATATGTGGTGCCATCATATGTGATCCACTAAGGCCAGACAATGCTGTACACATATGCCCTGTATGAACCCATGCCACTGACACCACAGAATACCTGTCCATTCTATCCATACAGGTGCAGGGCCGACCTGCTCACTATAAGCAGGTTTCACCACACCAGGTCAGTATTGACATATCAGTGTACAACAGGCTGTGTACACTACATGTGTCTGCCAAACCAGGTACACCTGTACATCCCACTGTACAGTATTGTAGGACATGCACATCCCTGGCAATGTTCATGTGAAGGACTATCAAACACAGACATGGCATGCATTGCAAAGCTATGGCCGTACACACTGGTAACCAGGATGTCAGGCCAGATAATGCAGTACCCATCTGTGTGGGACACTGAAGACACTACACCCCTGCACTGCACACCATTGTCGGGTGAGGCGATGGCAAGGATTACCCCTCACCCAGCCTTGTACAGCCATCTTGCACAGCCAAACACTACACACCCATGGAGCAATGCATACCTGCGTGACAGTACTGGCACCCTGTGTCTTCATGTGGGTTGTGATGCTCCCAACCACAGACACTCCCAGTGTAAACCTCGTTGGCATACCAACAGTTGTCAAGCACTTTCTCATGCCCTAGCCCATAGAACCTCCAGATATCCCCTGTGGTGCATGTGGTCCTGTGCATTACTGAGGTGTGGCAAACTAAGTAGTTACATTTTGTATTTGCCTCCCTGGCAAAGGTGTCAATGTGTGTCCATTAGAGTGTGGCTGTGGTGACAATGGCATCCGTTCACATGGACTGACATGTGTGCCACACCTAATGTATGTCTACTGTATCTGTTGCAGATAACACTCACTCACCTACACACATGTTCATACAGCACTGCAACATGCCGACTATGTGGCACATGTAGTAACGTCATGCACATGTAACAGTAATGAGTAGTCATGGGTTTGCCCCTGTACTATTCAGCATGTGGCAGATGATGCTTATGGCTAAATCTCCAAGCCCTTTCCTGGTATAAATTGCCTGTCCCGCACACACACACTCTCTGGTGGATGTGAAGGTGTACACCTGCACAGCAGCAGCATGTGTATTGTAACAGATGGAAATGGTCAGGTGATGGCCTTTGCACCTATTGCAGTCCTCCTCTAGCTGATTGTGTGTGTTACAGCTGTGATGGTGTTCCCATAGCCATCCGCATGATAAACACAGTACACTTTCTAGGGAAACATGTTATTATCTGGCCATGACAGTCGCTGTGAGTGGTACCTGGATGTGGTGTTCTGACACGGCATCGCAGATGATATCTGGATGTACCTCAATCATTTTCCACAGTGGTGCCTAATGACAGGAGGGTGATGTGCCACACAACTACAGCATGTAAGTGTAGCTATGCTGCACTGAGATTACTGCCTGTTTAACATGTGTGTGGTAATGGCTATTCTACATGTTAAAATACAGACATGACAGTACTCTGTTCATGAAGGAACCCCATCTGTAGGGCCATCTGTGAACAGGTCAGTGTGTGCAACCATTTGTTTCCTGTGTTACACACTGAACACACTTCTGTGCACAGCAGAAGCATGGTGTGGGGATTGCAGACAGTACATGATGATACGGATGTGTTACCTTCATCGCATCCCTGACTGGACATGTGTCATATGAGACAGTGGTATGACTGACACTGTGTGGGATTCCCAGTGACAAGCCAATGATGGGCAACTGTTCATAGCTGCGGTCACACGTCTACTACACATTGTACAGTTGCCATGTGGTATATATGCATGTGCTGTGTTCCCTCTGCAAATGTATGCCATCTGTTGTGTTGGGTTGCTGGTGATAGCTATGCATACTGTCATAGGTAATCCTGTATGCTGTTGTCTATCACTAAGCCATATGTGGGTTTAAAACGCAACACCAACTGAATGGGTTGGTAGGTCTCGGCAGATCCTCCTGTCCCAGTTCAGCTGACCATGGCACCGGGCACTAGCACATCTGGGGCCCAGCCATTAACATCAACCTCTGTTGGCTCTGCACCACCTTCTGGTGGTACCACCACTGATGATGAAGCATGTGCCCCTTGGAAGCGGGACCAGACAGGTACATATCTGCTGTCGTGCGGTCCTGGACATGTTGCGTAGGTGACTCCCTAAGGGGTTACGAAGCCAGATACACCAGTTCCAAGGGTGGAGTGTCACATTTACAGGGTGATGCTGCCCCTCCTGGACAGCCCCCAGCACTGCCTCCTTTGCAGCTGTGTAGGTGCAGTAGCAGTTGCCCATGGCTGGAGACCTCTGTCCCACTGTTCCCATGGGCTTTAGAATGCCGAAGACATGGTATCCCCCCACATGTATCATATACCAACCCTGTATGCTGTCATTTCTGTGCTCCTACCTATCCTCCACGGCCATACCTACACTCCTTCCCCAACATCTGACCCTCACCTACGGACACATGAGGCCACTCGGCTTCTAGGACACCATCCGCCCCATACATAACTGTCCATTACACACATGTGCCCACTGGACACATGAAACCCTTGTAATATGCATCATAACATACTACTGTTATCCTCACCACTGCCCCTCAGGCGCACAGTCCTGGTATGCACATCCCTCCTACATGGTCCAGGTACACGTGAGGAGGACGACCCCATTGTACACAAAACACTACCGGTCCCTCTATGGTAACCCCATTTACCTTTACCATGATGATGATGTTGCACACAGCACATTGCAGGAGTACTGTTCACACATAATGATTGGACAGGTATTGTTGTGTTAATGTACACTACATGCAAACAGTGATGTATACGGCCAATGTACAACTATTTGTGTGTATGACTGAAACATGTCTGTCTGAGGGAGTCTTGTGAACACATAGAGCAACACCACTACATAATACAGGTGTCGCTGGTGTTTCCCGTTTCATTAGTTTTTAATGCTTTGTTGCCACATGGTATGTCCCTGATACATCTCTATATATGTATGTACCTATATGCTGGACATAAACACTCACATGTATATCTACATAACGGGATACATTCCTATACTGTTGAATGACTGCGCTGTATAATATCCTCTGGTTACAGCCTCTTTTGCTTGATTAGCCTCTACATTGCTTAACCAATGCAATACTCGCATACTGGTAGCCAAACACGCTTACACCCGATCCCAAGACTTGCTAATGCACCGGCATTGGTGCTTGCATCTGTCACTCACACCCCTGGGTGTCAGCGAGGACCACAATATTACCTTGTGATGCCTATTACATCATACTACATGACTCCAGTATCGGGACTGGCCACCCATTAGGCAACGGCATCGCGTTCGACTGTACGGAATCAGCGGCCTGTCCAGTGACACAATCATATTTGTGTGTACCTCATACAATATGCTCCCACCTTGTGATGCCTATTACATCGGAATACATGAATAAAGTATCAGAAATGGCTGCCTATTAGGCGACGGCATGGCGTTCGACTGTACGGAATCAGCGGCCTGTCTGGAGAATCATTCATATTCGTGTGTTCCTCTTAGGCATACCTTGTGATGCCTATCACATCGGACTACATGACTACAGTCATAGCCGGCCTTAGGCACAGGCCAACTAAGAGGCCACCTAGGGTGCCACTTTAGTGGGGGCAATTTACCAGTATTTATTTGGTGTAGGTAGACCAGGATGGGGGCACTGGGTGGTGTGGTGGGGGGTGCCATTGTGCTCTCTGCCTAGGGCACCAGTTGACCTAAGGCCACTCCTGACTACAGTGTTGGGAATGGCTACCATTAGGTGACAGCATGGCGTTCGACTGTACGGAATCAGCGGCCTGTCCGGTGAATCATTCATAATTGTGTGTTCCTCTTACAATGTGCTCCCACCTTGTAATGCCTATCACATCGGACTACATGACTACAGCATCGGGAATGGCTGCCCATTAGGCGATGGCATGGCGTTCGACTGTACGGAATCAGTGGCCTGTCCAGTGAATTAATCATATTTGTTTGTTCCGCATACACTCTGCTCCTGTCTGGCTGATACATGGGAACCAAGACCTTGCATTACAAATGAGTAGTTGGGTTGTGGTAGCCACATCCATCGGACGGGTCATGCTACTGCATACCTATTATAGGTTTGCCACCTTCTCAATTGGCCAAGGTAGGACTTTAGGGTTACCACCTGTCCCACTTTGCGAGGGACAGTGCGATAATAATCAAGACATAGTACATGTCCAGATTACAGGACATTATTATATTCTACGTTTCATTAATAACTGCATACAACAGTTATTTTATATATATAACACTTCTATATATTATGTGAAGTAGCATAAGCAATTCAAATGCAACTAGATTAAGCTTTTATTTGTGCAAATAAGTGTAATCCTGTACTATGCACGGCTGTAGGCATGTTTAGTCCTGGAATGTCTGACATTTCTACAGAACATGTCCCACTCTGGCCATTTGGAAAGGTGGCAATCCTATAGGACCTGTAGGCAGAGACATCAGACTTTGCAGGGCAACACACCCACAGCCAGTAGAAAGGGGTGTACTTCACTGTTTTGCCTAAATAAAAGGTTACTCTTGTAGCACTATAGTTGCTTATACTGTTACCTATAACATTTAGGTGTTTCAGAGGAACATAATTGTTTTATGCTACTACTACAGACAATATAGGTAGTCTTTCCCTAAATCACAGGACATTTGCCTTAATTACAGTTATTATGCAGGACACAACTGCCCACAGGGGAGTGTCCCTCGCAAAGGTGGACAGGTGGTAACCCCAAACCTATTATTCTATCAACTTTCTAAGGTAGTCGGCGGAACATGCTTTTTCTCTCACTATCAGACCTCTCATATGAATGGGGAAGAATAAACACTGAATCAGGGACACTGCATAATGACCTCAGGGACACATTTAGAAGGTTGATGCTATTAACCTGACACACTGATGGACACAGAGCACATATGTATTCATACACATTGTCTGAGGTGCATGCAGTTTATGACTCTTACATGTTGTCATTATTCATTACATGTATTCCGCCACCTTTCCTCCTAATATCACTAGTTCTAGTATGGTTTAGTTGGGACTGTGTTAAGATTCTGATTCATAATCACGGATGTCCCTGGTAATCGGGGACAGTTCAATGATATGGTCCCTATGTATTCCCCCAATGGTTTACGGACTGTCCAGTAGATGTGCTCTTACAGTTTGGGAGGTATGGGCGTCCGCTATACCCACATCGGAATATTACTTACACCCATGGGGCGGTCCTAATACATGTCTGCCAGCCAACACCTGCACGCCTAGCCCCATAATTGCATACCCATAGTTCTCCCACCTGCCACTACTCTACAGCCCTCATCCTTACTGTGGACACAGGTGGATGCAGGTGGGATATGAACACACTCCTACACACTGCCCACTCTCCCCGTGTCGGGACACATGTTGTACATTGTGTCAACCCATGTGTTATCAGGCTTGCACAATCTACTGTTCCGTGTACAGCTACATTCTGGTCGTAATGGTGTTCCCCCATTGGTTGAAGGTACCAAATTTTTGGTGTCCCGCAAGGGACGTCTCTGTCCATGTTTAAAGTGTAGACCTTGTAGATCTCTCCCACTGGTAGTTTCCTGCTGGTGGTCTGGGAAGCAGTGTTGTATTTACCTTTATTGCGTGTCTGTATGTTTCACCGGCCTAGCTGGGGGGGTGGTAAGTAGACGTTTGTTGAGTGGACCTCCCACCAACATATGCCCGGTCTAAACATGTTACCCATAACTGCTGTAACATAACCTAGGTATATACATGTGTATATTTACTGTAACATATATATATATATATATATATATCTATATATATCTATTACATTAACATATACAGACATATCTGCATATGTATTCATACATGTATATTCATATCTTGCTGTCGTATATATATTATATGTGTGTGTGTGTATGATGTATGTATATCAATACATTCCCTGCTCATACGCACTTACACATGCGTAATGGTGTTTATAAGCTTCACCAGCATACTAGTGCCTTATTCATTATAACACCGACACACTCCAGTTATCTTGTAATCGGTATGTAGCACGTTATACAGCAGACAGATGTCGCTATATGTTCATGTACAGATTACCGATGTTAATTGGAATTTAATAGTGTGATTCGACCCGTCCCTCTTCTGCACAGCCTATTATTCCATGTACTGTCGATGTTTGAATGGGCACATTCCTATTATTTATGTCAACAAATGGAATGCATGTGTTACAGAATTTGTACTTCAACATAAATTGTTGTCTGCATGTGAGTATGCATATATACCTAGTACGACCTAGCTGACCTCCAAGGGGTGGTCCATTAGAACCAGCCCATCCAAACCTGGCACGCCTGGATCCATAATTGCATACCCATAGTTCCTCCACCCCACCCATGTTAAATTTACATGCGTAACATCCATTATTCACTTGTTATCGCAGCCATGACACACCTTTACACATTTCCTTCTCCAGAGGTTTTGGGGCCCTACACACATTCCGTCCCACCTCGTGTATTCATAGGGTCTCCCACCATGTATATTTGCACATATGTGCCTTTCCTGGGGTTATGGAATACGGCCATTTGCGCTTTCCAATTTTTGGTGGTCCCACCATGGGACTACATTCCGTCTGTGTGTAAAGTAGACCTAGCATTTCAACGATGTTACTCCCACTGGTAAAACCCTGCCTGTGGTGTGAGTAGTGGTGCTCTGCTCACTCCTGGGCAGCTTTTTATGATATACGCTGAAAGCACTTTATAATACCAACATTGCTCTTTTTACAATTTTTATTTTTACATTTTTATGAAATGTGATGTAAGGACAGTTTTTAAATTAAGAATTGTTGCAGTTTGTATTTTTAAGGGTGGGAGGGGTTTGCTTTATCCTATTGGAGTGTGTTGGGGGATATATAACAGTGGATACAATGGTGTTCCTTTGTAAACCAAGACTCTGATGATGCCTATGTGAAGCATTCTTCAATGCTTAGTCTTTTGTGTTTTTGCCTGGACATTAAAGCTGCTTTTTTGCAAAACCTGCTTGTGGTACTGCTGTGAGTCAACTTCGTCGGTGACCTACTGGACTTTGGGGTGTCAACATTCTTTTATTAGTTTCTGCCCTGGTGGGTGTTTGTGCTGTCTACTTTTTTGTGTGCTGACGAACCACTGGTACAGGAGCTGTTTCCGGCGACCTTGCGGACCAACATGCAGGTGATTTTAAAGGAATTAGCAGTGGTAGTGAACAAATTGATTCAAGCCTACGAGGTTGAATCAGGTAATGGAGTTGTTAGCAGTGGCGGAGTCAACAGGGGAGAGAGTTCAGCGGAACCGGTTAGTCCAACCGACTCGGAAGTACAATGTTTCACTCTGCACTCCCGATAGGGAGTATTCCGTGTGCTCAACCACCTAGAGGAAGGACCTATGCGGGCCGGACTGGTTCTCAAGGGAACCTGCAAAGAGGGGTTGACGATGGTGGTGTTTTTAAGGTGAAAGAAGTATGTATGATTCAACATTTCCTCTTCAAACCCTCTATTCCGGAGATTTGTGGTAGGAACCGGATGGTGGATGTGAAACCATGCTTAAGGGAACAGATTGTGAACTATGAGAGGTTATGTAAAAAGTACCGGGCCATCCAGTTGGACTCTAAGTTTTTATGTGACTCTAGGGGTTTAAAGCAGGTTCTGGTCTGGAAGCGACCGATGGGTGTGGAGGAAGGATCGGGCCTTCAAGGAACTTGTATGCGTGTACGATCGGACAGGTTTGGAAATGTTGGACATTATTTTGAAGAACAATGAACTTAAGCTAAGTGTAATTAAAAGTGAAATTAAACTGTTATATACAAGTATCACTACAGATTTAATGTTTGAGCAGTATAAAAACAATTTTGATAAGATAATTAAAAGCATTGAAATGTATGTGATTAAAAGTTCTGAGATTAAAGAAAAGAAGCTTAAGAGGGATAGTGACGATTACAAATTTAAATGTGCATACCCACCGGGAGCCACAGGGGTATGGGTTTAATACTAGTGAGGAAAGTGAAACTATGGTTGAAGCAAACAATGTTACTTATGTGTATAATGATGCTAACAATGATGTTGAAAGTCCTGTTAGGTTTAATGATTTTTTAGCAATGGAGGAGCAGCCTCGTCGGAGAGAACAGAGAGACACATTTGAGGGAGCACCAAGACAGTTACAGTGGGAGAAGCAGGAGAGGGAGGTATTAGTTGAGGTTGAGAGGTTGGAAAATGTTTTAATTTTGAAGTGGAAACAATTGAAGTGGGTAGTTCTGTTGAAACAATGTCAAGTGGAATGGTTAGTAACAAAAGTAATGTGAACAATTATGCAAATTCTGTTAAAACAAAATGTAATTGATGACAATAATGTTTATTTAGATAGTTGCAATATGGAAGTGATAGATAATGTTAAAACACAAATGTGTTGTGGCCTACTTTGTGACACTGATGGAGAGTCTGAAAAGATTCTTATGAGGTAAATACTGTGTTTGAAAATGGTGACAACCACGATTATGTCATTAAAGAAGGTAGCAACTTCAAAATTTTTAAGAATAATTATTGCATTTACAACTATACTAGTTTGGATGTCAATGATGATTATTTTGATTTATTTTCGAAAGGAGTGAAATTTGTTCCAAAGTTTAGACCTGACACTGTGAAAACATTAGTGGAAATAAAAATGTTAAGCTAGACAGATGCATTTGAAAATGTATTTTGCAGGAAAGGAAGTGTGATACAAGCCAGGATGGCTGTATCGGTAGGGACATTACCCAATTAAAAAGGAAAAGTGTTTTTATGCCACCAACCAATAAGGAAGTTTTAAGTTTTGAAAGGTTAGTGGAGGCTCACCTGAGAGAGATGTTAAAAAATGGGGGTACGCTTGATGATAACTTATCTAAGAAGGAAAGAGAACTTTTGCAAACGTTGAAAAAATCTGGTGTTTACAGATTCATGAAGCCTGACAAGGGGCACTGTTATAACGACCAATATAGACTATATTTCTGACATTACGTCGTTGTTAAATAGGGATGAAACTTATAAAATTGTTTCACGGAATGAGATTAATAGGGCCTATATGAAGATTGATGTGTTTCTGCAAGATGCACTTTGTCAAGGTTCAATAAATGAAAGTGAATACAACTTTTGTGGGTTAAGTTTCCAAAACACCAAAATTATTTGGAATACCTAAAACTCACAAGGGGTTGAACATTTGGAATATAGGCCCATTGTTAGTGCAAGGATCTAAAACAGAACCCATTGCTGCCTTTATTGACACTTCATTGAAAACTATGTTTAATGGGGTGGACCACATCATTAAAGATTCATGGCACTGTTTGGAAAGGTTTAAAGAGTTAGGCTGTGTTGTAGAAGATTTTGGTTTTTTGACCATTGATGTGGTTAATTTGTTTTCGTTATCCCACAAGAACAAGGCCTTGAGTTATTTTCTGAAGCTATAGTGCAAAGTGGATTGTTTGGTGGGCAGAAAACTAATTTTTTAACAGACATGATGGAAATAGTGTTAAGAAACAATTTTCTGAATTTTGAAGGTGATCTTTTTCAGCAAGTGTCAGGGTAGCAATGGGGCCAAGTGTGCCCCTTATTTGCAAATGCAGTCTTATTGACCTGGGAAGGAATATTTTGGGTCCAAAAACCATTCAGAGAGAATTTTGAATTATAATAGGTTTTGGGACATATTGATTCTTTGGAAGGGTGATCAAGATTCAGCAAAGAGTTTGTAGAATATCTGGGAAGAACTACTGACTTTTTGAACTCTTTTACATGGAAGAAGGAGAGCATTACCTATTTGGACTTGTTGATTTGTAAGGATGATGGGGTTTTAGGAGTAGTATTTATAGAAAGGAGAACTACTCAATTCCCTTTACATTTTAATAGTAATCACCCTTCCATCAACGGAAAGGATTAGTCAAAGCCCAAATGGTTAGGACGTCCAGATTAGTTAGTCATGATGATGTTTACAGAGAGGAAATGTTTAAACTAATTGGGATGTTTATTGACAGGGGATACCCTTTAAAACTTTTATTAAGTGTCAAAAGGGAAATAAATAGGAGGAGAAATGATAAGTATATCCCAATTCTCAAAGGTGGATTAAATATTAGAACGATAGAGAATAGTGAAGAAGAACAGACCAGTAGTTTACGTTTGGTGGTGAAATTTAGTGATATGTCACCAGCTATTGTAAGGATAGTGAAAGAAGTTTGGAATTTTTCCTTAAGTGAGGAGATCAAAAGGTGTTAGGGAAAAGTCCAAATGTTGTCTACAGTAGGGGTGAGAATATGAAGGACATCCTTGAAAGATGTGGACCAAGAAATTACAGGTCAAATATGAAGAAGTGTGGTTTTTGTAGGATGTGTAGGTTTATTTATGAGGGTTCATGTGTATGTGTAGATGGATACAATTATTCCATCAAATGTCCGGGACAGTGCAATTGTACGAAAAACATAGTATATCTTGCATGTTGTTCTTCCTGTAACTGCTATTATGTGGGTAAAACCATTAGGAGGTTATGGATCGAATTTGAACATCTTAGGTCAATTAAGAAGGGACTTGCACAATGCACTTTATATACACACTACAAAGTGTAATACCTTTAAAAGTTTTATTTTTCATCATTGGTCGTGATTGATTCAGGTGATGGGGTGACATAGACAACATGGTAGGTGCCCTTGAAACTGAGTGGCAGATCAGGTTAGATGCCTGTAGGCCCCAGGGCTGAGTTACATTTCCATTAAACCAATTTTAAGGCTTAGATCTCACAAGATATAATTGTCTGTTTTTACACAATTGACAAGATGATGAAGTTATTTATATTTGTACCCACCATATTGTGTATATACATATATATTATATTTATATACATTTTTATATTTATTATGTATAGAAACAATAACACAATATAATACATTAGGTTATTTGATAATTAAAATGGATTTTTTAAAAAATGTTTTTTAATGATTAGAATATTATGTGTGATGTCATGTGGTTTTTAGCACTAGAAAATTGATAAAAGAGTGGAATAAAATGGAGGTTTAATATTTATATTTATTTTTACATTTTTATGAAATGTGATGTAAGGACAGTTTTTAAATTAAGAATTGTTGCAGTTTGTATTTTAAGGGTGGGAAGGGTTTGCTTTATCCTATTGGAGTGTGTTGGGGGATATATAACAGTGGATACAATGGTGTTGCTTTGTAAACCAAGACTCTGATGATGCCTATGTGTTTGGCGAAAGCATTCTTCAATGCTTAGTCTTTTTGTGTTTTTGCCTGGACATTAAAGCTGCTTTTTTGCAAAACCTGCTTGTGGTACTGCTGTGAGTCAACTTCGTCGGTGACCTACTGGACTTTGGGGTGTCAACATTCTTTTATTAGTTTCTGCCCTGGTGGGTGTTTGTGCTGTCTACTTTATTGCTCTTGATTTCCTTCACATCCCTTGTGTATGCTTTTCTGTTACAATGTCCATTCTTTATATATATATATATATATATATATATATATATATATATATATATATATATATATATATATATATATATATATATATATATATATATTTCTCATGTATGTAAATATATATCTATACACACATATATATATAGGTTCATAGGTAGGTACTAGGCTATCTGCCCTAGGGCATTTATAAGCCTAGCCAGAATGTGTTGGCTTTCACCACCCTTTTAGACTAGATTCCCGAGCCTCTGTCCAGCAGGGCCATAGAAGTGATCCCAGGAGTAAATTTACGATTTCCCATCCACTCATCAAGATTTCTCTTGAAGAGGGTCAGCGAGGGGCACTGCCTAACATGAACCAGGATTCTATTCCAGAGCGATGGAAGCCTCTGGGATATGAATCTATCCCTCCAGCATGTCCTATTTATTGTTGTGCTGAGGTTTAAATCAATGGAGTGTGTAGCTCTAATGGATTTGGCTTTCTTGAGGTGGAGCATGTCCATCAATTCCGGGTTAGACATGGCCTTGTATGTCAGGCAGAGATCTCCTCTGAGTAGGCGGTAAGCAACTGAGTGGAGCTGGAGTTTCTTTAGCCGAGTAGCATAGGGCAAATGTTTGAGACCCAAGATCCTCTTGGTGAGGTACGTTTGAGGTCTCTCCAGCTGTTGCAGGTTTCTGGTAAGATACATCCCAAGTGGGGCACTGTACTCAATTAAGGGCCTGATGAGCGATGAGTAGAGGGGCACAATGACCTCTCTTGATCTAGATGTGAACCCTTTTGTGATTAGGTGAGCTATATAGAAGGTTTTTCTAACCACTTTGGCAATGTGATTGTCAAAGGAGAGATTACTATCTACTTGGGGCCCCAGATCCCTAATTACTTCTTCCATACTTAGTGGATTACCTCCTATGTGGTAGTTTCTGGGCACTTTGTTTTTCCCAAAAGGGATGACTATGCACTTTTTGGCATTTAGCTTAAGGCCATGGTTTTAACACCAGATATCCGTCTCTGTAAGACCCTTCTTGAGGATGCTTGTGTCGGCTGGAGAGTTGATTATGGCTCCCAGCTTGCAATCATCTACGAACTTGGTCAGCCACAGTCCTCCCGTGCTTGCCTGTACCTCAGAGAAGTATATACCAAACAAGAGGGGTCCCAGGACTGAGCCCTGTGGGACGCCACTTGTAACCAGTTTAGAGTCGGACATGGCACCCACAACTCTGATCACGTGAGTTCTATCCCTGAGCCAGTTGGGTTGATATTTAAGCTGGTAAGCTTATTTATGATGCCAGAGTGGGGTATTATGTTGAAGGCCTTTGCGAGGTCCAGGTAGGTTGTGTGGACTACCTTTCCCTCATCTATGGCTTTGGTAACTATTTCAAAAAAGTCAACTAGGTTTAGGAGGCAAGATCTGCCTTTAACAAAGCCGAATTGGGTAGGGTCCAGTGTCTGGAGGTTCCCAATGTCTTTGCTTATGAGATCCATGATGATGCGGTCCATAGCCTTGCAGACCAGGCTAGTCAGGCTTATGGGGCGATAGTTCCCGGGATCAGTTGTGGCGCCACCTTTGTGGAGCAGGATTATTGTTGCTGTGCACCATTCTTTGGGTACATAACCTGTGGTAAGGCTGAGTTGGAACAGTGAGTTTATGTGAGGGTTTAGTTCATTTTGGAGTTCGTGTAAGAAGCAGCCGGGGATACCATCCGGTCCCATTGATGCTGTGTTTTTTGCTTTGGAAAGGGCTGCTTTCACCTGTGTGTCTGTGATGACGGGGGACTGCATTCTTCTGGGATAGACACAGGCCCTTTTGGGGAGGAAGGGGGGGGGTAAAGTTTGCACTGAACCTGTCTGCCAGGATGTTGGCAATGTCAGTGGGTTTAGTGTATTCTGTGCCATTTTGCACCAGCTCAGAGCAGATCTGAGAGTTGCCACCCAGATTCTTGACGTAGCTAAAGAATGCCTTGTGATTATCTGTAGAGTCTTTGGTGATTTTTCCTTTGAAGTTAGTCTTCAATGATTTTATGATTGAGCAAAGTTTCTTGCTAATACTGATCAGTGATGCCTTCCCTTTTTGGGATTTTGCCCTATCATGCAATAGTTTCCTCCTTCTGCTGTATAGCTTATTTATGGCTGGGTCCACCAGACTGGTCTCTTGTGTTTGGAGGCGTGAGTCTTGGTTTTACTAGGGATGGTACGAACCATGCATTCCTGTAGGTGCTCATAGAGTGCATTTGTAAAGGATTCTGCGGTTTGGATAGCATTTTCCATTTGCCCAGGGGCTTTGAAACTTTCCACCTCATCTTGAGAAGTGTGAAGTTTGCTTTTGAAAAATTTTTTACAGTGGTTTCCTTGGCCGGGGGTGGGGTCGGGATGTGGATGTCCACTGTGATTAGTCTGTGGTCTGATCGTACCAACGAGGGATTTACCTCTGGTGTGGAACAATGATCCCCCATGTTGGTGATGACCAGGTCCAATATGTTGTCCCCTCTTGTGGGAGTGGTGACCAGCTGTTCCATGGCATTTGAGTTTATAAACTCCAGGAACCATTGGGCAAAGGAGTTGGGACTTGAGTAGTTTTCCCAGTCAATGTTTGGGTAGTTGAAATCCCCCAAAATCATGGTGTTTGGTGAGACCTTCATATTCTCCAATGTTCTCAGGAATGCCAACTGGGGGTCCTGAGACAAGGTGGGTGATCTGTAGCAGGCTACAAACTGAAAAGCAGTTTTGCCCACTGTTAGATGCACCTGGAGGGCCTCCAATGCCTCGTGCAGTGCCACTAACCTGGGCATGTGGGTATCCTTGATGAGGATGGATACTCCCCCACCTTTAGTATTTCGGTCTGAGTTCTGGGGCCAAAAAATATGGTAGGAGTTGAATCCTGGTAGTGCTGGGGTGCTCTCTGGAGCCTTGAACCAGGTTTCTGTTACTGCACAGATATCAATTTTCTCCATACTGAGGAGTGCCTCGAGTGTGTGCATCTTGAGGTTTAGACTTCTGGCACTGAGTAGCATTACCCTTAGTTTTTTGTTTCTGGTATTGTCTATGGAGGTGGTTTTGTCTTTTGAGCCTTGCCAAAAAAAGGCACTATGGGGGTGGCAAGAGCCTTAGCCAGTATTCGAAAACCTAAGGGTGACAGGTGCAAGCCGTCCCTGGCAAAGCAACGTGGCTTGTTGAGCATGTCATCCCAGGCTGACAGACACTGGATCCCCTTTGAATGACACCAATAGCTTAGCCAATTGTTAAAATTAATAATTTTTCTTTATACTGTGGCATCATTCTTGGTGAGGGCAAGATGCTACTCAGGGTCAGGGTCATACCGGCCTGGGCTACATGATCAGAAAGCTCCTCTATGTCTCTTTTCATGTAGTCCAGGGAGGTACATCTCAGGTCATTCACGCCAACATGGACAATGACAAAGTCATATTTGTACCTGCTGTGGAGTGACCTGAGTGCTTGTGTTATGTGGCAGATCCTGGCACCCAACAGACAGCTTACAGTGACCTTCTCCTTGTTCAGTCTGGTGAGCGGGACATCAGTGTGCCTGACAACAGAGTCTCCTATTACTAGTGTATTAGGTGCATTATTAAGCCTTAAGGGCTGCTTTTGTGTGGCACACTGAATTTGTGAAATATGTGACACGTGAAGTTGTGAGGTAGTGGTTGCTTGGATGTCTGCTTTGGAGGTCTCTGCTGCTTTGGCAGATTTTTATTTAGAGCCTCCGAGTATGTTTTTGTGAGTTTATGTGTCATATTTGCTGATGCGATTGGTCTATGTGAGACTGGTTGTGTGGTGCGAGTGGTTTCCTTCTCCTCCTGACTGACTGTGCCAGTCTTGGTTTGAGAGAGCTCAGCCACCAGTTTGGCTGTATAGTTGCATCTCTCACATACATTTGAGTTTGTTGGAAGGAGGAGAGGGTTGTCTGTGTACATAAGGCAATTGTAACATTGCCTCAAGATTCCCAGATTCACCAGCTGGACTGGAGAGTATACCTGAAACTGCACTTTGGACATGCCTGGATAGTTAAAAAACTGATTTATTGATTGTCTGGAATGGACAAATAGGGAGCATTGTACTTCAGAGTAGTAACAGGTGGTGTAGTGCTATAGTTTGTTAGAGCTTACTGAGGTATTTGAGCAAAGTGCTGAGCTGTAGAAGGGAGGTAGAGTGCTTACTTTAAGAGTTTGACTAGTTCTAACGTAAAAATTGAAGAGCAGACTTTGTGGAGCCGGGAATAGTTTAAAACAGCTTAAATGGCGCTGCGCGACATTGCGCGATGCTGCGCAGTGCGCACAATCGCGCAAAAACACGCAAATACGGGTTTTAAGGCAGGGAGCTTGAAAGAGATAGGAATTAGCCCAAAAGAGCCAATAAGCTACTAGTTGCTGGGCTGAGACCACTCCTCCAGGGACAGATAGGCTGCTCAAAGCTCCCCACTCTCACTGGTGAACAGAGAAGCTTCCTCCTATCCAAGTAAGGATATGGGCAACACAGGAACTTACACCACAGCCCAGAATTCAGAAAAACCTGAAATCTGGACTACTGTAGTTCAGAAAAGGCGGGAAACAAGGATTTTTTTTTTCAACAGAACAACAGTAACTTAACAGAAAACCACTGTAAATGCTTTAAACAGGCTAGCACACTTGAGGGTGTAGCCTACAACAGTTATAAAACACAAAAACAATTTAAAGAAGCGCAGGAACAGTAAAAAAGCAAAAACAAGCTTTTTCAGATATTAGAATAGCTAGAAACTCGCTTTTCGGCAAGAATATGCATTCGCAAGTAGAAAGGCAGAGAAAAAAATCCTTAATCTGTTTAAAGTCTCTCTTTTCATCTCCCTGCTGCTTGTAACACTCTGCAGGACCACTAGGAGCTGTGCTGAGTCTGAAACAAGCGCAAAACTGCACAAATGTGGGTTTTAAGGCAGGGAGTTTGAAAGAGATAGGGATTAGTCCAAAATGGCCAATAAGCTACTAGTTGCTGGGCTGAGACCACTCCTCCAGGGACAGATAGGCTGCTCAAAGCTCCCCACTCTCACCGGTAACAGAGAAGCTTCTTCCTATCCAAGTAAGGATATGGGCAACACAGGAACTTACACCATAGCTCAGAATTCAGCAAAACCTGAAATCTGAACTACTCTAGTTAAGAAAAGGCGGGAAACAAGGATTTTTTTGTTTTTTTTTGCTTTTTTCAACAGAACAGTAACTTAACAGAAAAACATTGTAAATGCTTTAAACAGGCTAGCGCACTTGAGGGTGTAGCCTACAACAGTTATAAAACACAAAAACAATTTAAAGAAGTGCAGGAACAGTAAAAAATCAAAAACAAGCTTTTTCAGATATTAGAATAGCTAGAAACTCACTTTTCGGCGAGAATATGCAGTCACAAGTAGAAAGGCAGAGAAAAAATACTTAATCTGTTTAAAGTCTCTCTTTTCGTCTCTCTGCTGCTTGTAACACTCTGCAGGACCACGAGGAGCTGTGCTGAGTCTGAAACAAGCGGAAAACTGCACAAATATGGGTTTTAAGGCAGGGAGCTTGAAAGAGATAGGAATTAACCCAAAATGGCCAATAAGCTACTAGTTGCTGGGCTGAGACCTCTCCTTCAGGGACAGATAGGCTGCTCAAAGCTCTCCACTCTCACTGGTTAACAGAGAAGCTTCCTCCTATCCAAGTAAGGATATGGGCAACACAGGAACTTACACCACAGCCCAGAATTCAGCAAAACCTGAAATCTGGACTACTCTAGTTCAGAAAAGGCGTGTGTGTGTGTGTGTGTGTGTGTGTGTGTGTGTGTGTGTGTGTGTGTATTTATATTACATCTGTACATACAAACATACATTTCCTATGCTGGGAGCTGTTTACACCCGCGCAGGCGCACTCGTCTATGCTTACTGTGCATTACATATGTTTATTGTCGCTTATTTGTGCTTATTTGTACCTTATACATTATGAAAATACCACTTTGACTGAAAGGATCTGGTTAATAGTCCCATGTGATACACACATTCACCTTTACGTGTTTAAATGTCGGCTTTACAGCAGAGCAACATTCATTCCACAAGGAAAATGATATGTGCTATTGTCGACCTTGAACCGTGAATGCCTTTTCGTTAGGCGGATGCTCTAACCACTACACTATTGGTGTTCTGCCTCATTTATATGTATACCCATGGTGCACAGTTACCCAAACACATGCCTCATCACTTCACTTACACAGCAGGCATCCATTTACCTGTTGGGAAAAATGCACTACTACACATGCGCCATTCACTATTCCCTACTGCTCTGGACTCATGCCGCATGTTGACACACTCCAAGGATATTCAGACCTCCAAAGCCTATAGTCCTGGCTCATACTTGTGTTCGACTGTCAGGGTGTTCATATGGTCTTCCGGGTTCGGCTTGTCCGACTGGGGACCGGGACTGCCCTGTACCTAGTTGAAAGTCCGACTTAGCAAGGGGAGATCGTTCGTTCCACTTTTAGTGTCCTACCTGTGGTTGGGGATGCAGAGGTGTGCTCACCTATGGCCATCCTGACATATAACAGCACTAACTATTACGGGGATTTCCTATATTGTGACCATGTTCATTCTTCATATCTATATATATGTGCATGTGTGTATATATCTGTCTGTACAAACACATGCATATACACCTACATGCTCATTTACATTTCCAATACCGCTGAATTACCGCCACCTACCATCGCGCATACACGCTTGCATACCCGCTTACGTCTCGGGTTGCCACCTTTTCATATGGCCAAAGAGGGGCATTTTCGGGACACACATCAGATTTTATAGGCCGACACATACTCACGGTCAGTACAAAGGTTAGAACTTTACTTATTTGCCTAAATTAAAGCTTATTCTTGTAGCGGTTTGTTTGCTTAATCTGTTTCTTGTAACTTTTAGTATTTTACATAAATAACTGTTTTATGCAACTGTTATATGAAATATGGGACATATTTCCTACAATCACAGGACATTTGCCATTGTATTATATTTGGTCTGGACACAACTGCCTAAAAAGGGGCTGTCCCTCACAAGGTGGGGCAAGTGATAACCCTACTTACGTCTGCTTTACAGTGCCTTAAGCACCCTATATCCGACTGCCACTATGAGAATGTGTGAGGTATATATTCCCGATAATGCACATGGGGAGACGTGCATCACAGTCAGGTGTTTAATCCCTCACAAGATGGGGCAGGTGGTAACCCTACTTACGTCTGCTTTAAAGCACCTTAAGCACCCTATATCCGACTGCCACTATGCGAATGTGTAAGATATATATTCCCGATAATGGACATGGGGAAACGTGCATCACCTTCAGGTGTTTAATCCCGGGTCATAGGTTCTGCAGGACTGGCTGGAGACTGAGCAGTCTTGTGGACAACTTCTGCTCATACAACTTGTGTCCAGATGTATAAAGGAATGGACATCGTGCCGTGACACCAAGTCTAATGTTTAGAACAGATACATATCCCATGAGGGATATCCAAAAATTGTAGCGACCGATGACCATCTTTGCTTTATGGCTGTAAGGCAGAGTTATACATGCAAGGAATACATAGTTTGCAATCCTGAGACTGCCTAGGGTGAGACTGCCTACTAGATATGGGGCAGAGGTCACTATGTGCAGATATGGTCGTGCCTATCTAGCAGCCTGAGTATGGCTGGTTTTAGTGAACGTTCAGGAAGGGGGGGGGTGCTGTGAAGGGGATGATGGGTATTCAATTATGTATCCAGGTGTGTTGGGGTTGGATGGCTCAGTTCAGGCCAGCCCATTATGTGGGTATGTGCCGGTAACGTTTCTGTACATGTGTATTGCACATTTTATTGTTCACATGTTTGTGGGATTGTATTGTGGATGTATATATTTGTTCTTTGGTTATCTTCCTGATTCACCCACCGCTCCCTCATAGACCTCAAGTTCACCTACTGTGCATCCAACCCAGTCTCCCCTTGGCGAATTATTACATTACCCGCCACCCCACCACCCCCCATATTCCACAAACAACATTCATCTCTTCTCTAGTTGATGGCCCCTGGCACAGTCAACAGAACACATAGCGCACACTACATATCTCTGGGACCAATATGGTTGTGAGGTCTACACTAACATTTCAGATCATCCACATGCTGTACTTCATGCACATAGGTACTCGCAAATACTTATCTTTCATGACATGGTAGGTAGACCCAGGTAATACCCATTCATCTATGGGCCATCCTGACAAGGACGACTTGGACCGCGAATGGGCAGATATTGGGCGAATGCTCTGACCATTGGTAGGGTTGCCACCTTTTCATATGACCTGGACGGGACATTTTCATGGCACACATCTGAGTTTACAGGCCAACACATACCCATGGTCATTACAAAGGATAGTACTTTAGTTTCATGCCTACATATAAGCTTTTATTGCTGTAGCGGTGTAGTTGCTTATTCTGTTTCGTTTGCTTGCTTATTCTGTTTCTTGTAACATATAAGTATTTTATATACGGACATATGCACTGTATGGGACTATTACATAACATATGGGACATAATTATGTCCTACTATCGCAGGACATTTCACATTTATTATGATTTTGGTATGGACACACTTGCCTAGAGGGGGACTGTCCCTCACAATGTAGGACAGGTGGTAACCCAAACCACTGCACTAGGCTTGGCAATTGGTGGCGAGCTAACACAATGCGTTTCGCTTCCACTTGGTATAACTAGTGACACTACAATAGCATACGGGCACAGAGTTTTAAATATCTTTGTTCAAGGGACGGGGACTCAATATTCAGCTACGTGCCTTTGTGTTTACTTCTTATTGTGGTATTTGCAATGATGTCTTGTATGCTTTGCATACATTTCAATATCCACGGACACTGACAGGAGTGATTACTATTAGAGGCAGGCTGTACTAGTCAGCATTTTAGGTTGTGCGTATGCAGCCAACATGTTCATGCCCCCGTGCAGCGCTTGGACACGCCCCCTGCACTCGTACACATTTCCTATGCACGTGGCTGTTACGGCAGCACGTCTTCATTAATATGCATGTGGTGCTGCCATTTCTACCCCTCACGGTCGGCGCAAGGCTAACGCCGTCTTTGCGCCGAGCTTCAATGCACTGTAATAATTATTTAATTAGTTTTAACTATTCATTTATTTTATTGGTTCTTTGGGGTTATGTGCCTTTTAATATATGTATTTAAGAACTGCATTTTAGGTGAGTTATTATTTCTGATGAAGTTCTGATAAAATACAGAATGGGAGTGCTTAACTGTTTTCAATAAAATTGTTGCTGGCTCAACTCTGGTTATCCTACTTGCCTACACTGGAAGTCGCTACTAGTTCATTCTTTATTGTCTTGTGGTCTACAAGATTTAGGCCTCTAATAATGGAGGACACTATTTGGTCTAGATAGTACAGAGGTTCTTGGATATTATCAATGCTAACTTTTACAAGTGCTATCAGGTGAGCTAAGTAACTAACACATACTCAAGGGTTAAACAGTAGTTTTTTGATTAAAAATTACATTCTTTTCATAAGTGCTATAAGAAGTAGTAACATAAACGGATTTTACAAGATTCAAAGAGAAAAGATAATTAGAAGCAACTTAAAGCATTTGCTCTTGATAAAGTTGATTAGACTTCTTTCACAGGCTGTCAGAAAAGTTAGCAAACAACTAAAACTGATTTCACACAGATGAGCTGACACACTCTTGCCTTGCAATTTCATATGGAAGCAACATAAAAGTATTTTGACTTTTATAAGTTTAAAAAAACTTTGTTCTAGAAAACTGCCCTTTTCTTTCACTTTAATTCACAAATGTATAAACTGTTGAAAGATGACATAACCACGCACTCAGTTCTTTCTTCTTTTTTACTTGCAAAACTGAAAGAGGAATAACATTATTGACTACAGTGATGGCAAAGAATGCATTAAATTATTTCAAACAATGAAATACATAATCAGACATGAACACTGACTATACAAAGAATACATTACAGGAGTGTAGCTCTGGTACTGGAATAAAACAGAAGCTAACAACAGTAAAACAACCAGCAAATCAGCCACCGAACTCAAAACTTGTCGAAGAAAATGTTTAATACCAAAAGTAGGTTAAAAACATCCATAGTTTCTCCCCCAAAGAGTATTTGAAAATTAGGCTTTCTGGTGAACAATTTTAAGTCAAGGAGAGTGTTATCCACCCTGGCCCTAGTGGAGGTGATGAAGTTAAACTCCTTCAAAAACAAACTATGGTGCTCAGGGCCTATCGCCATGTCAGTAAAATTATAAATGTGATATCCAAAAAAAGAAGTAATGTTTACAGTAGGTGGATAACTACGTTTTGGGTGAAAGTGTGCGGAGACAGCATGTACCTAAAGGGCTCTATATGTGGAAGTTTC
The DNA here is from genome assembly GCF_019279795.1 of Protopterus annectens. NCBI lineage: Eukaryota > Metazoa > Chordata > Ceratodontiformes > Protopteridae > Protopterus > Protopterus annectens. The sequence continues at coordinate 1,499,434,573 of NC_056732.1, read as the reverse complement.
CACAAGGTGTAGAAGCAAATTCACCCTTTCACCATGAACTATTGGAATTTTTTGATCTTACAGGTCTAGAACTTAACAAACTGCTCATTCAAGAAAATGACAAGCATTTGGTGAAACTTAAATAGGAAGTTACTAAACTAGTAGATTCTATCTGCTGATTTAGACTTTCACAAGTTCAAGTCCCAGTTTAACAACATCTTTCAGCCATAGATAACAACTTGCCCAAGTTAAAAATAGAAAGGACAAGAAATTACTCAGGGATGACTCAGACTATCGTAATAGAACTGTATGCCCAGGTACAATAAACAAAAACAACAAACAGTTGAAACAGCTCAACTGGATATCCCTTTAGAGGAAATACCTTTGAGAAGGTAAGAGAGACTGGCCAACAAGCAACAATCCAACTTTAACCAGTCTGGCTAATCCCACCCCCACCCCCATCCCCAGGGGAGAATGAAGAAGAAAAGGAAACAAGCAACAATCCAACTTTCGCCAGTCTGTGTACTCCCACTCCCACCCCCACCCCCACCCCCAGGGGATCACTACTATGTCTTCAGATACTGTAAACATTACTTCTTTTTTTTTTGGATATCACATTTATAATTTTACTGGCATGGTGATAGGCCCTGAGCACCATAGTTTGTTTTTGGAGGGGTTTAACTTATCCCCCTCCACTAGGGCCAGGGTGGATGATACTCTCCTCAACTTAAAACTGTTCACCAGAAAGATTAATTTTCAAGTACTGTTTGGGGGGGGGGGGGGAGTTAGTTGCAACACCCCTGACAAGTTTAAGAGGAAAAGTACAGCAAATCCCCCTTTACATCCAGTTATCAATGTTTTTGAGAAGCAATGTGGAAAAGAAATATGCACACCGTTGCAAAACAATGAAAACAATGTTTTTAAACTTTTGGTTAAAGAAAAACAGCTTCTCCAAAACTTTATTCACAATTACAATATTAAATGCATGAAACCAGACAAAGGTAGGGGCCTGGTTATTATGGAGAGTGCGGACTACTCTGGGCGCATGTTACACCTTCTGCATGATGATTGTGTGTACAGTGCTGTTTACACAAATGAAATCAATATAGCCTACAGGGTCATTAAAGTGTCACTGGAAGAGTTGCTCTTATTTGATAAAATTCCCCGAGACTTATATGACTTCCTTAGAGTGGATTTTCCTATTATTTCAAAGATTTTTGGTATTCCCAAAATCCACTCCAATCCACCTGACCCCCCCCCCCCCCCACACACACACACACACACACTTTAAGTCCAATTGTAGAGAGCTGCTGGCCACGTTTATAGACCAAAACTGAAAAACCTGTGTGTTTCCTTCCCACTCATTATAAGAGACTCATGAAACCTTCTGGATAAACTGAAGGGAATACCATCACAAGATGAATTCCTTTTGGTTACTTGTGCTGTACAAAGTTTACTTACGGTAATACCCCATGACCTGGGGTTGGAGTGGTTTGGAGAGATTGTAAAATGATTTGGCTTACTTTATGAAATAGAATATGAATTGGTTAGTAAATTCATGGACTTGGTGTTAAACAACTTTCTAACCTTTGAGGATGAATTTTAAAAGCAGACTCTTGGGGTGACTATGGGGGCCGCATGCGTCCCCATGTTTGCAAATGCTGTCTTATTAAGATGGGAATTAGAATAACTTTTTAAACTTCCACTCTTTTCCAAATGTGCTGGCTACTCCAGATACCTCGATGATCTACTTATCATTTGGGAAGGAAGTGTCCATGAACTTCAAGAATTTATACTACAGATGCAAGCCAGCACCTCCTTTTTAAAGTTCACACATTTCTTTGAATGTGACCAGATTAATTATCTTGACATTGACATCAGAAAAGGAATTAATAATAAGATGCGGAATCTTAAAGAGAATAATCTAAAGTTTTGGCACCAGTTTATAAACAATAAGAACATCTAACCAATGAACTTTCTCTTAGCCAGATATAATGTCTGGTCAAGATAATTGGCTCTGTATTCAATCTTTTAAGACAGTTTGTTGAAAATAAAGTGAGAGTGTCAATAAATCTGGAAACTGATATTATACCAAGAGTGATACAACTATTCATATGGTGCAGTTTGATGAACATTGAACATAAATTAAGCATATCACCTGTATATAAAATCCTACGAGAAGACTTGATTACTTTTGACCAAGCTTTTTGGAATTACTCCATAAAGATTAATAGTGAACCTTTATCTAACGATAATAAGAAACAGTTATTAAATTCAATAAAAAACACTTCATCATCTTTATATTGGAGACTATATACATAGAGATTTATTCATAGAAGCTTTTACACTCTACACAGAATTGACCTTATAACCAAGAGTAATGAAAGCAAATGCTGGAGGTGTGGTGATATTCTTGAAGCCAACTGGGTTCATATGTTTATCGAATGTAGAACTCTCACACAATACTGGAGTGATTTTAGACATTTCGCAAAAGCCCTGTGGTCTGACAATTGTCAAATTACTTGCTCTTTGATATTATTCAATGTCTCTACCCCAAGTGTAATTCCTAGACATCAGTTACCTGTTATTTGGATAATTCTAGCTATTGCTTGAAAAATAATTACATTCCAATGGAAAAATAAGCAAGATCTTATGTTTACTGAGTTGATTTCAATAGCAAAATCTATGTGTAAAAAAATGAAATTCAAACTATTTATCAGAGATCATCAAATGTAACACACAAAAGACTAGCTTGCCAAAAATTGGAGAGATTGTTAGATAAATATTGATTACCTTTCTTGGATAAAACAAATGTTTATCATGGATGTTTGTATATAGTGTAAATAGTTATGTTTTATATTGTTTATTTTTAATACTTTATGTCCATGTTTATTACAATTTAATAAAAATGTTTTTAGAAAAAAAAAAGAAAAGGAGTTAATGAAGAATTCACTACCAGGATTTACAGGAAGTCCACTTATTTTAACACATTTCTTTTTATCACCAGTTGCTGCCTCTTCCACCAGAAAAAGGGGGTAGTAAAAAGTCAATTTATCAGAACCTCTCAGTTGACCTCGGATGATGTAGTGTGTCTTGAACAATTCAACATTCCAAGATCCATGTTTCTGGACTGTGGCTACCCCCCCCCACCACTTCTGGATTCAATCAGAGATGAGATATAGGCAGAGAGAAACTCTAAATATACCCCCTCATCAAGAAAGGGCTGAACCAGCTCAACAAGAAAGACAATCAAACAGGTTTTAATGACCAAACTAATATGGTCCTACATTACACTTTGGATGTCAAGGACATTGAAAAGATTTTGCGGAAGAACTGGTTCATGCTACAATGTGATAAAGCATTAAAGAGCTTTTTTCTACACCACCATCTTTTAACTATAAAAATAAATCTAACATAAAATCCCTTCTTGAGAAACCTATTGATCATCATAAGGGATTTTTATCTACCATAAAATGTGAGCATTGTCATCAGTGCCCTTACATAAACACTTGTTACAATGGCACCCTTTTATGTAGATTTGATTCTTCTGTGGATGGTGGCACTTACAATTGCTTTTCCAAAGAGCTATTTACCTGGCTACATGTGCATCTTGTCCCACTTTCTGTGTGGGAAAAACTAAGAATGCTTTGAATAAGCATATTTGTCAACATGTTTACAGTATTCAACATAAGGACAGTAAAAGTGCACTGGTCAGGCATTCCATTGTTTGTGACAAATTCACCAAGTTTACATTTCTAGTTCTTGAACAAATTTCTCCTTATGTAGGGGACTGGCAGAACTAACTGCTTCACCGGGAAATGTCATGGCAGCTTAAGCTGGATGCTACCAACTTTCCCAGTTTAAATGAAAGTATTTCTGGCAGCAGTGATCTAAAAACGAGAGCCAGCAGAATGTAATTCAGTGTTTCACCAGACATTTTTTGTTTAGTTACTTTTTGCCTAGGTTGTATTTATGTGTTTTGGTTCAAGTTTTAAAAGGTGTGACTTATTTTTAGTGTTGCTGCTTTATTTTTTCTGTTTCTCACTGATTTCAGCTACAACATGTTGTGACTGGTTTACATGGGAGGTGTGCCTTCTGCGCTTAAGTTTTAAAATGGCTTCCACAAGCAGTACATTCTGAGTTCCGATGATGTCTTATTGTTACAGACGAAAGCGCTAAACTGTGGATGTTTTTAACCTTCTTTTTGTATTAAAGAACACATTACATTATTTCAAACAATTAAATACATAATCAGACATGAAAACTAACTATAAAATCTTTTATAAAGTTCTTCTGAGGAGGCCATGGTTGTTACATGATTAAAACAGTTTTAAGTGGTAAGTTATTATCGAGCTAGCCAAGGTGGACCTCATTCTATCTTTTAAGCAAGATACTCTAACAGCTCATAGCCTTAATGTATCAAACATCAACAATGAATATTTCACATTAATAACACTGAATACAGTACAACATAAAAGAAACCAATATATTTTTACAATGGTAATGCCATTGATTTTCCAAAAATATCACAGCGATGGCTACCAAATACTCTCAAAATGACACACATCTAAGAATTGTATGATACAATATTGTGATGTTTTGAAAATAAACTTTACAAAAACTAGAATAAAATACAAGATCAGTGTCAAAGCAAGATAATAATGCCAGCTCCAGTGGCATACCAGACAAAGCCTTGACTACTGCCCAGGCATCCCAAGTATGATTAGTGGCTTGTAAGTCTGAAAGAGATGGCCAGGAAGGATGAGAGTGAATGGCCACTGCTAACTTGTCCATCCTGAGGAAGGGAAGTGACTCTGGCTTACCACCTGGGTGACATCTAGTGGGAGGACAAGGAGTTACACCCATTCAGCTCAAGCCTATGAGCAGTCACTGCCATAGTGCATATCCAACTGAATGAACATGTAATGACATGCTTCCTGTGGCAGGCAACACACAGCAGAGCTTGGAGAGTTGTCACGGGGAGGATAAGGTTCTACACTATAGGACAGACTTGAACAGTTCAGAGGACCAGTAAGCTGGCCCACTCCCTGCCATCTGACTATCACAACTAGGGAATGAATGGGTCAAATGGGTTACCCGATCTCACCGAGCCAAGGAATACACAACTGTCACCTCATAAAACAGAAGAAGTGATTGGTTGACCACCTGATGTCTACTCTCCCCTTCAATTCCATTCTTTTGTGTCATTCACTCTTCCCCTCCTACCTTCTGTCTCCATACTTGTTAAATGGGAGACATCTCACCACAGCAAAATGTGCCCAACCTCCCCCCAGACTGCTTTCTCCTTATGTGTTCCTACTTTTCCTCTACTTGCTATCCCCATTTAACTACTTTCCTGAATGCCCCTGTCTACCCACGTTTATATAACCAATAAGATGTTTCACTAGCTGAGCACTAGCAGAGTTGTTACTGCCATCTTCTACTTATTATTGCTATGCCAAGTGTAGTAGCAGCTTGCCGCTGTAGGTGACAACTGGTTTGGCATAATGACTGAGGTCTTTGTCTCACAGGTACAAGGTACAGGTTTTGATTCTGATCTTGGATTATTGGCTAGGCTTAAAATGGCTCTTCATGGCAGTTAGCCAAGTATTTACCTGTGAACCTACCTTCTGTGCCTTCCATATGGTTTGTCATGAGGCTTGTGCATGGAAGTGTAAGAGAACTAATTTGCTCATTCTAAGTATCATATCATCTTACCTCATATACCTCTGTGATGTGCAGCTATCTATCTACTCAACCGTTAGTAAATACTCTCACCTTTCACTGTAGTCTAATGAAGATGGCATACGTAAAAAAACACACAAACACCAACATGAAAGAAATTCCTCAAGTATGCAGTTTATAAAGGGGTGTGACGGTTCCCAAGGTAGTCTAATGGTAAATCACTTAAATGGCCGAATGCGTGGCACTCTTTTTTTCCCGTTTTTAACTCACTAATTTATTTATTCATTCATTCTTAGAGGAGAGGCTGGCGAAGAAGAAGTGGGATTGTCAAAGAGATGAAGAAAGTAAACATGAGTATAAGGAGGTGTGACGCATCGCAAAGAGAGAGGTAGTGAAGGCTAAGGATAAGGCGTATGGAGAGTTGTATGAGAGATTGGACACTAAAAAGGGATAAAAGGACCTGTACCAATTGGCTAGACAGAGGGACAGAGCTGGGAAAGATGTGCAGCAAGTAAGGGTGATAAAGGATAGTGAGGGAAAGGTATTCACAAGACAGGAGAGTGTGTTGAGTAGATGGAAAGAGTATTTTGAGAGGCTGATGAATGAAGAGAATGAGAGAGAGAGAGAAGGTTGGATGATGTGGGGATAGTGAATCAGGAAGTGAAACAGATTAGCAAGGAGGAAGTAAGGACAGTTATGAAGAGGATGAAGAATGGAAAGGCTGTTGGCCCAGATTGACATACCAATGGAAGCATGGAGGTGCTTAGGAGAAATGGCAGTGGAATTTTTAACTAGATTGTTTAATGAAATTTTGGAAAGTCAGAGGATGCCTGAGGAGTGGAGAAAAAAGTGTTTTGGTACCTATCTTTAAGAATAAGGGTGATGTGCAGAGCTGCAGTAACTACAGAGGGGTAAAACTTGATCAGTCACAGCTTGAAGTTATGGGAAAGAGTAGTAGAAGCTAGGTTAAGAAGGGAGATGATGATTAGTGATCAGCAGTATGGTTTCATGCAAGGAAAGAGCACTACAGATGCAATGTTTGCTCTGAGAGTGTTATTGGAGAAATACAGAGAAGGTCAGAAGGAGTTGCATTTTGTCTTTGTAGACTTGGAGAAAGCATATGACAGGGTGCCTAGAGAAGAGTTGTGGCATTATATGAGGAAGTCGGGAGTGGCAAAGAAGTATGTAAGAGTGGTACAGGATATGTACGAGGGTAGTGTGACAGTGGTGAGGACTGCAGTGGGAGTGACAGATCCGTTTAAGGTGGAGGTGGGATTACATTAAGGATCAGCTCTGAGTCCTTTCTTATTTGCAGTGGTGATGGACAGATTGACAGATGAGATCAGACAGGAGGCCCCGTGGACTATGATGTTTGCAGATGACATTGTGATCTGTAGTGAGAGTAGGAATCAGGTTGAGGAGACTCTGGAGAGGTGGAGATATGCTCTATTGAGCAGAGGAATGAAGGTCAGCAGGGCTAAGACAGAATATATGTGTGTAAATGAGAGGGAAGGTAGAGGAATAGTGAGGTTGCAGGGAGTAGAGTTGGTACAGGTGGACGAGTTTAAGTACTTGGGCTCAACAGTTCAGAGTAATGGTGAATGTGGAAGAGAGGTGAAGAAGAGAGTACAGGCAGGGTGGAATGGGTGGAGAAGAGTGTCAGGAGTGATTTGTGACAGACTGGTACCAGTAAGAGTGAAAGGGAAGGTCTACAAGAGGGTAGTGAGACCAGCTATGTTATATGGATTGGAGACAGTGGCATTGACAAAAAGGCAGGAGTCAGAGCTGGATGTGGCAGAGTTAAAGATGTTAAGATTTGCACTCGGTGTGACTAGGATGGATAGGATTAGGAATCAGTATATTAGTGGGCCAGCTCATGTTGGACAGTTTGGAGACAAAGCAAGAGAGAAGAGATTGTGTTGGTATGGCCATGTGCTGAGGAGGGATGACGGGTATATTGGGAAAAAGATGCTAAGGATGGAGCTGCCAGGTAAGAGGAAAAGAGGAAGGCCTAAGATAAGGTTTATGGATGTGGTGAGAGAGGACATGCAGGCGGTTGGTGTGACAGAGCAAGATGCAGAGGACAGGAAGAAATGGAAAGAGATGATCCGCTGTGGCGACCCCTAACGAGAAAAGCCGAAAGATGATGATGATTGTTAGAGGAGTGCCATATCCCCCCCCACACACACAGACACACACTTTTCATCCCCTGATTATGTTTAGGATTTTGCCTCGATGGCTGCCACTAGCTGTCTAGCTGAGTTTTGTGTTTTTTGGTGCCTGACTTTTCATCAGATATTAAAGTACTTCTGCCAGTTTTTACTTTTAGAATATACCAGTTACACTTCCATTTACACTATCTTTCTTTTGGACTTCTTTTAACTTTATTACTGGTTGGCTTCATTTCAATGGGCATGTTGGTGAAGGGAACAGAGGGGATGAGGAAGTGATGGGTAGGTATGGTGTTAAGCAAAGGAATGCAGAAGGTCAGATGGTAGTGGATTTTGCAAAAAGGATGGACATGGCTGTGGTGAATACTATTTTAACAAGAGGGAGGAGCATAGGGTGACATACAAGAGTGGAGGAAGATGCACACAGCTGGATTATATCTTATGCAGAAGGGCCAGTCTGAAGGAGATTGGAGACTGTAAAGTGGTGGCAGGGGAAATTGTAGTTAGGCAGCATAGGATGCTGGTTTGTAGGATGACATTGGTGATCAAAAAGAGGAGGAGGAGTGTGAGGGCAGCACCAAGGATCAAATGGTGGAAATTGACAAAGGGTAATTGTGAGGTGGAGTTCAGGGAAGAGTTAAGACAGGCACTGGGTGGCAATGAAGAATTACCGAATAGCTGGGTAACTACAGCAGAGCTAGTAAGGGAGATGGCTAGAAAGGTGTTTGGTGTGACATCTGGAAAGAGGAAAGAGGACAAGGAGACTTGGTGGTTGAATGAAGAAGTACAGGAGAGTATACAGAGGAAGAGGGTGGCAAAGAAGGAGTGGGATTGTCAGAGAGATGAAGAAGGTAGACAGGAGTATAACGAGATGAGGTGCATGGCAAAGACAGAGGTGGCGAAGGCTAAGGATAAGGCATATGAAGAGTTGTATGAAAGGTTGGACACTAAGGAGGGAGAAAAGGACCTGTACCAATTGGCTAGACAGAGAGACCAAGCTGGGAAAGATGTGCAGCAGGTAAGGGTGATAAAGGATAATGACGGAAACATACTTACAAGTGAGGAGAGTGTGTTGAGCAGATGGAAAGAGTACTTTGAGGGGCTGATGAATGAAGAGAATGAGAGGGAGAGAAGGTTGGATGTTGTGGGGATAGTGAATCATGAAGTGCAGTAGATTAGCAAGGAGGAAGTAAGGATAGCTATGAAGAGGATGAAGAACGGAAAGGCTGTTTGTCCAGATGACATACCCGTGGAAGTATGGAGGTGTTTAGGTGAAATGGCAGTGGAGTTTTTAACTTGATTGTTTAATGAAATCTTGGACAGTGAGAGGATGCCTGAGGAATGGAGAAAAAGTGTTTTGGTACCGATTTTTAAGAATGAGGGTGATGTGCAGAGCTGTAGTAACTACAGTGGGACTAAACTGATCAGTCACAGCATGAAGTTATGGGAAAGAGTAGTGGAAGCTAGGTTAAGAAGGGAGGTGATGATTAGTGATCAGCAGTAAGGTTTCATGCCAGGAAAGAGCACTACAGATGCAATGTTTTCTCTGAGAGTGTTGATGGAGAAGTACAGAGAAGGTCAGAAGGAATTGCATTGTGTCTTTGTGGACTTAGAGAAAGTATATGACAGGATGCCTAGAGAGGAGTTGTGGTATTGTATGAGGAAGTCGGGAGTATCAGAGAAGTATGCAAGAGTAGTACAGGATATGTACGAGGGTAGTGTGACAGCGGTGAGGTCTGCTGTGGGAGTGACGGATGCGTTTAAGGTGGAGGTGGGATTACATCAAGGATCAGCTCTGAGCCCTTTCTTATTTGCAATGGTGATGGACAGTTTGACAGACGAGATCAGACAGAAGTCCCTGTGGACTATGATGTTTGCAGATGACATTGTGATCTGTAGTGAGAGTAGGGAACAGGTGGAGGAGACCCTGGAGCAGAGGAGATATGCCCTAGAAAGAAGAGGAGTGAAGGTCAGCAGGACTAAGACAGAATATATGTGTGTGAGTGAGAGGGAGGATAGAGGAATGGTGAGGATGCAGGGAGTAGAGGTGGCAAAGGTGGATGAATTTAAATACTTGGGATCAACAGTTCAGAGTAATGGTGAGTGTGGAAGAGAAGTGAAGAAGAGAGTACAGGCAGGATGAAGTGGGTGGAGAAGAGTCTCAGGAGTGATTTGTTACAGATGAGTACCAGTAAGATTGAAAGGGAAGGTCTACATGAGGGTAGTGAGACCAGCTATGTTATATGGGTTGGAGACAGTGGCACTGACAAAAAGGCAGAAGTCAGAGCTGGACGTGGCAGAGTTAAAGATGTTAAGATTTGCACTGGGTGTGACGAGGGTGGACAGGATTAGGAATAAGTATATTTGAGGGTCAGCCCAGGTTGGAAGGTTTGGAGACAAAGCCAGAGAGGCAAGATTACGTTGGTTTGGACATGTGCTGAGGAGGGATGCAGAGTACATTGGGAAAAAGATGCTAAGGATGAAGCTGCCAGGTAACAGGAAAAGAGGAAAGCCTAAGATAAGGTTTATGAATGTGGTGACAGAGGACATGCAGGTGCTTGGTGTGACACACCAAGATGCAGAGGACAGGAAGAAATGGAAACAGATGATCCGCTGTGGTGGCCCCTAATGGGAGCAGCCGAAAGAAATAGAAGAAGACTGGTTGGCTTAAAACTGTTCCTTTGCTGAACACTGGCTGACCCTACTGTACTTTGCTGGAGGTACTGAACATTACAGAACCTTGACAAATTCCACCTCTGGTTTACTGTCTGGATTTCCTGCAGGATTTATAAGACTTACTGATAACTTCTACAGAGGATCCCACTACACTGGAAAAACACCAATGAAACAACTTTCAATGAATGAAAATGAGAGCACGTTTTGAAAGAAAATAAGCATCCCCGCACCCCTTCCTTGTGGATGGCAACCCCCCAGACTCTTTACTTACATATACTAACACCAAAGCTGCACAACAGTCGGGAAAGGGAAAACATAATTTCACTGAAAGTGGCTCTTGATGGACTTTTTCGATGTAGTAGAGTTCACAAAAAGTCCTTGATCATTTGTTAAGTTCCTTACCTGCAAATTTATTTTCCTTCAGCCTCCTACTCTCAGCCAGATTCTACTGCAACTTTGCTGAGATGTCCCAGCACTATTAACATGTTGCCTGAAAAGCAGAGCTGGTTTCCTCCCTTTACTTGCCATCCCAGCAGTAGTGACATTTACCAATACTCACAGGTAAGCAGTGCTCGATTTTATATTTTTTCACAGTGTCTTATAACCTGTGTACTGATAATTACTGTTGAACTACCACTGGCATTTCTTTGCCTTGGTAAGCTGCTTTTGTGGAACTGATTTCTGTTTTTTGCCTAACATCTACATCCTGGTATTCTGCATTGTTGTCCTGACTATCACCTTGTCTACATCTATTTGTATAATCATCATCTTTTCTTTAGTTTACCATCTGTAGTTCAGATGACATTCGATTCTCAGCTAGAGCGTCTTCTGTGTGGAGACATGTGTGAATGGGCGTACCTTCGTTGAAGGTTTGTGTGTCAGGGCTGGCAACTCGGTACGTAAAAATCTACTGCCAATCATTAGCGGACCGGAGTTCCGCTGTGGCGTCCCCTAACCGGAAAATGCCGAAAGATACAACAACAACTTCAGATGACATTCTGGCTGCATTTCTGATATCTTTCTATTTTTTGTCAGATATCTTCAATACTGCGACATAGAACCTTCAATTTCAACGTTCTTACTACAGTTACATTGCAGAAATTAAATGTACTGCAGAACTTAATTGTATACCCATAAAAGCAACCCAATTTTCTTTCTAAATTCAGTTTTACTACTGCACGTAATTGCATTTTATATAAGAACTGCATTTTCAGTGTTATTTGCCTACTGTTTTATCAATATTTGCATTGCAATGATTTCTTAAATGTACTGGTTACCTTAATTTATATGTTTCATCAATAGCTGCATTATAATGATTCATGTAACTTGCTAGTTACTTTACTTTCACTTCTTATTTGAACCCTGTTTAATTTAATTTACTAGATCTTAACATTCCAATGTATGCCATAGCCTTTCTCCATTATGTCTGTTCACTTACACTTATTTTCTGTGAATGTCTTACATTCTTAGTTATTGCCCCTTAATGTTATTGTATTTAAGCTTCACATATTTCACAGTTAGTATTATATTCTTTCTTTACACCTACTACTTCCTACAAACAAAAAGTAATAACAAATGTAAAGGATTACTATATCAAAGTTTTCAAGAAATATGTTAAGTTAGGTAAGAGCTTATAAGCTGTCAAAAAATTAAAAAAAAAGCTTGATAACTGAGAAAAGTCATGGTTGTTAATTTTACATCTGGTTATGATTCTGCTTATAGTTCATATAAGAAGACATGTTATTATTTTTGCTCTTTTGTTTCAAATTTGAATGCACAGCTTAGTATTTTTTTACTGTTCACATATATTAAATGTGTGGTATAAATATTGCTCCTTTGATACTCCATTGCCTTTGCTAGTTGAGTTAGAATATTTATTCTTCTCTCGTACTACTGTTTCTGAATAAGGGACATATTGCTAGTTGTTGATTCACATAATTTAAAAACTAATATGTCGTAACTGCTTATTCTGTAAATTAATAAAAATAATTAATGAGAAGAAACTACTAAGTATTAAGAAACTAAGTTAAAATATTATGGACATTGCAACAACTACAAAACAGTTTTTTTGTACAAAAACCAGCGAGAAGTACAATAAACAAGGAGTTTGTAGAAAAAAATGAAAAAAGGGAGTGTTAAAAAGGGGCAAAACTGAGGAAATACAACATACAAAGACAGGAAATTAGAAATGATTCCGTTTTTTTTATCAAGAGAAAATATTTTCTTTGTTAGCAGCTCTCATAGATAAGCCTTGGAAAATGTCCTCTGCATTAATAAAATGGAAATTTTCACTAGCCTTTTTTTTCTCTCACCTATTCAGAAGTACACAAAGTAACACACTTGGTGGATCATGTCTAGAAAGAAACACTCTTTGCAGCTAGAAAAAAACCTTTGAAGACGTGCTGCCACCTGCAGGAAAGTATGCTCACAAACACCCTTGCATGAATTTATTTATACATCTGACTGGCTTCTTTTTTCTAGTAGTTTTGTTATACAGGTCACCATAAAGTGATGCAAACTTAAAAAACTCAGTAGGGTTTTAAATATATTATTGCTACAGGGGGACAAATTCTAATAAAACATCAGCATTTCCATATAGAGTGGGTGAAGTACCAGAAGGAAAACGACAAGAACAAATGTACAAATTGTGCACTTAGTCTTACTTCCTCATGTGGTACCTTCGTGCTACTCATTCATCTCTGGAAGGTGTCTCCCCCCTTCCAGGCCTCCAGGCTTCCATCATGCTCAGGGTTAACTTCCCTATATGGGAATGCTACAGTCTTTAGTGCAACACATGGGTATTCAGGATGGTCAAAATAGCGGCACAAACAGTAAATGTGGTCTGCTCCATCAGCATTCACTTTTAGAATGAGAGATAGACACGTCATGATATACGGAAGGCATAGCCGGCCTTAGGCATAGGCCAACTAGGAGGCCGCCTAGGGCGCTGGTCTAGCAGGGGGTTTTTTACAGTATTTATTTGGTGTAGGTAGACCAGGATGGGGGCACCAGGTAGTGTGGTGGGGGCGCTGTGGAGCCCTTTTGCCTAGGGCACCAGTTGACCTAGGGCCACTCCTGATGGAAGGGAACTCGGACAGAAGTTAAAAGTGCCAAACCTTTAAAGCTATAGGGTCCTCTTGTTAGAAGCTAAACTTTTCCTCTTTATGAGTAGCAGTTTATACATTCATATCTATATTTACACCTACTGTATATGTTGCTATCTCTACCTATGTCTCACACACACACACACACACACACACACACACACACACACACACACACACACACACACACACGCCCGTTACCCTGCCTTAGTCCAAATGCATGCTTCTTGAATGCATTTCATTTGAATTAAAGTAATCAAATGAAATATTCCAAAAGAGTGGATGGAAGTCAGGTGATTGTGACAGATCAACTACCAGAGAGAGGGGAACCTTCCCTTTTCTCTGGTATTGTGCGATCTCAGAGTTAGTATATTAAGTTAGCAGGGGTATGGGTGATGTAAAAATACTTAGAAAAAAGTTATTTTTGAAGGGTCTTACTTCAATAACTTTGCTTTCCCCTATATTATAATGTGTATGTTGCACATTTTTATATACATATGACCACAAAACTTTCATTGCATAAAATTTTCATTTGAGACTGCTTCAGACCAACTGAAAGTCAGAAACACAACTGTTACATTGCACTATAGACATGACATCACAAACAAATTACCAAATAAACATGAATGTTCTCTCATAATCCAATAAAAATCTAAAGAAACACTCGTTTAAATAGGTGGTACCACTACCTACCCTTTAAGACTTAATGAATAACTTAATACAGCTTGTAAAGCACAACTCATAAATGAATAAACCTGAAAAGCATGAAAAACTGTAAAACACTCAATAATGCCTCAGACAGACTGGCCAGAGAGGATCAATCTTTGATCCTATAGCATCTTTAAAAGCTGCAATACAGTTTGTGCTGCCACACACAAAAAAGAAGTGTGGCAGTCTGGAGTGCTTTACACAATTTATCATTTTTTTTACCTTCTCATTGTCATTCAATGATGGCCTCTATTTAGTGCTTGACAGTGTTGAAAGGTGGTTAACAAAACTTTAAGTACCTTTCTTTTATCAGAAAGATGTTTTACAAAGTTGCCTTTTTCTTTAGATTCAGAGAGTAATTGTGGCACTCCATACACTACAACTACTTCCCATGGTTTATTATGGTAAATTTGAACCTGACTATGCTGAAATCTTAAAGTTGCAACAAAAAGGTCACAAACTAGGAATGCCAAAGACTAGAACATCAAACACCAAATCTTCTGGCCTTGGCAGACACAGGAACAATTGCTAACATAGCTCCAGAAGGATGGCCAAGGGTGTTCAGTTATGTCTCCTGGCTTGCGACCATTTTGTTGTGACATCACGGAATTCAACATAGTCAAGTTTGACTATGCCATAGTAAGGCTGAAAAAATACATTTATTTAGTTAATACAATGCACAAACAAACCAGTTTTGGCTGATACACCACACAGCCGTCCTCAGTGTAAAATAAAACAATTTTCAGATACTCTTTTATACATGCACTTAATTAGATTAGGCTTGTAATTGGTTGATCTAAATGTGTTCATTTCATCCAGGTGGAAATAAACCACTCAGTTTAACAATCCATTTTTTCTCTTTAGTGTCAAGAATGGAATGCCACCCCGCTTTGTTGGATTTATTCCCTTTCATGGTATCTGTTACCATGAAACTGAACTTGGCAGATGAATGTTTTAAATAATGTTTATATAAAGCACTGCTTGATTTCTTATTCTTCATATCACTGGTATGCTCAGAAATTCTCCATCTTAATGGCCGTGAGGTTTGTCCTATATAGAAAAGCCACAGCTGCATGTTGCTAGATATATCAGCCATTCGCTACTGCAATTTGCAAAAAAAATTAATGTCATAGACTGTGCCACAGTTCTTACTTGTGAATCGTTTGGATTTAAAAACCTTATTACAGTGAGTGCAATGTCCACATGGGAAGCATCCTGCAAGCACCTCGCCCGTTTGTGTAGTATGAACCTCCTGAAATGGTGTCCTGGAATGTGAATGTTTATAATGATTCAAATGGGAAGCAAGATTTCTTCCTTTACGAAATGAAAACTGGCATCTGCCTGATAGAATATTAGTTAAATTGTGATCACTCTGTAAAATGTTCCAGTGTCTCTGTACACTGTTGATTAAGAAATCAGAATTCCTGCCATAAGTGGTCACTAGTCTAATGGGTGCCAAACTTTGCTGCTCCGTTGTTTGTAGGTCAAAAGGTCTTCCCTCTTTAGTGTATTAGCCCAGTTTCTGGCCTGAAGAACATGTCCCATCTGATACCTCCAGTCCCTAAACCTGTGGGTCAGATCCCGCCTATATTCCTGAAAGGTTGAATCTTTAGAGCAAATACATCTCATTCTGATGTATTGGGATTTGAGGATATTTTTAATTATATGGGGCAGATGAAAGCTGGATGCATGGAGGAGGGTATTGTATTGAGGGTACTTCCGGAAGTCTTCAGTACACAAAGTATGATCTGGTTTTCTACAGATGGAAACATTAAGAAAAGTAATGATGTCTGGATCAAAATTAACCGTGAAGTGTAAACCCCATTTGTTTTCATTTAGATAGTCAATAAATTCAGACAGATATTCCACATCCGACCTCCATACCATTTAGCAATCATCCAAATATCGCCTCCAAATGTCTATTTCTGTCAGGTATAAGTTATAGCATGCCTCATAGATTAGTTGTTCTTCAATGAAAGCCATAAAAAGGTCAGCATAAATTGGGGCAAAAGATGCCCCCATGGCCGTCCCCTTGATTTGTCAATAACGTGTCTTGACAGAAAAATATATTATTGCTTAGGACATGTTCTGTCACGCCCAACAAAAAAGTGTTGAACCCTGGCTGATATAATTCAGATTTGTACAGCCACTATTCAATGGCCTCCAAACCAGCAGCATGAGGGATGTTTGTGTAAAGAGCACTAACATCTAGAGTGCACATTGACCATTCTGGTTCAAGTTGAGTATCCAAAATGATTTTTAGAAATTCTGTGGTGTCCTGTATGTGTGATCGGACCCACCGTAATAAAGGTTTGAGATGTTTCGTAAGAAACAATGACAGTGGTTCAGTAATAGAACCTCTCCCAGACACAATTGGTCTCCCAGGTGGTTTAACAGGGTCCTTGTGTATTTTAGGAAAAACAATAAATATATTGACTCATGGGATCCTTGATGGTGAGATGTTGCATGACCTTATCATTAATAATGCCTTCCTCCCTAGCTAATGACAAAAATTCATCTATCTGTTTTTTGAACCTAAAGGTGGGGTCCAGGGGCATTTCCAAGTAGTAACGCCTATCTTGAAGTTGTCTTTTGGCTTCAGAATCATATTGCAGCCAATTCATTACCACTACGGCCTCACCTTTATCAGCAGAGAGAATGACAATATCTTTGTTGCTCTGTAATTCAGTTAATGCTTCTCTTTCGATCTTTGAGAGATTATTTGGTTTGTAAGTAATTTCACTCCTGTGGTAGTGTAGATCTTTGAAAACACTACTTTGAAATTGATGCACTGTAGGATTCAAAGGAGGCATGCACCTAGATTTATGATAAGTAAATTCATTTTCAACACCAAAATCAGGAGAGTCCTCAAAATGCAATATGAGGTTTATAAGTCTACAAAATGACAATACAGCTTGTGCTAAAAGATCCTCAGTAACTCAGAAACCAGGAATAAAACTAAGACCTTTATTAAGAAGATCAATTTGTGTAGTACACAAACTTACATTGGAGAAATTCAAAACATTAACATTATTTTGGTTTATTTCCGAGTTATTAGTTTCAGAAGCCCATCTATGTTGTTTACTTCTTGAATGTTTTCTGCCTGCTCTCTTATATTTTGGCCTAAAGGGGCCGAACTGTATGCCCTCTTAGGGGTAGGTGAGTCTGGTGTGTGTTGCATGTCTGTATCTGTGTATGAAGACAGATCATCAGTAGATGATCCTGTATCTGTAGGTCGCTTTTTCAGGATAGACCTTGGTCTTTTCCTTTTGGGAGTTCTAGTTTGTGCTTGTTGGAATCTGACCTGTTTGCTAATACTGAAAGGGTTACCAAGCTGATAATCTGTTTGGTCCCTCTGAATTTTTTGACCTTCCTGGTTTTCAATTGTTCTTCAAGACCAGATAGGTCTTTGGCTAGTTTATTCAAATTTCTAGGAAAGAAGGGTTGTCCTTCATATGTCTGTGCATCAGAATATAACTTAGTAACTTCCCCAATTTGACGCTCAATAACTCTATCATGAAATTTGGCCAGGGCCTCAATGAAACCCATAGTAGCTTGTTGTTGGATGTCCACCCATTGTTTGTTCAGCTCATCATCAGCCTCAATGGTTGTGTTCTAATACGTAGTCCCCTGGGTGTAATTCCTTTGGCCATGTAGGCTTTAAAGAGTTTAGAATGCCAGACATGAGACCTGAGAGATCTTGTGCTCTTTTGTAGTTTATCAAAACATAAACCACAACTAGACGCCGGGCCTAGGGCTGTACCTTGTTTGGTGTGCCCAATCCAAATACCCCCAAGTCCTCCCTGTCAGCTGACAAGCCCAATATTAATTTGGTTAATTCCATAATGGTGCTATATTGTCCTTGTAAAAAAACTATAATTGGTTCAATGGGTATTAATATAAATAGACCAGCAAACCCATAAATATTAATTTCTTATTCCTTGAAAACTTACTGTAAGTCCACTTAATGAATTATCAAGAGATAATTTCATGGCAATATTAGCCCTTGCTGGATATAATAGCAATACTAGGCCACGTATGTTGGTCCAATTTGTGTTTGACACTTGTATAGATAACACATAAAATGAACAATAATAGCCCCTGTCACTGTCATGAATGAATCATTCAATCTTGTTTAGGATAGTGCTACGCCCATTCTTAAACAGATTGACATACACAAAGCCAGGTCTTAGTCAGTAAGATAATAGATTGCTGGTCTAAATATTAATCAACCCTATATTTCAAGCACAAAATATAACCATCAGGTCCAGAGCCTGATCATAAATGACATAAGTTAAATAATTTGTCAGTTGAGAGCCCCGGATAGAAGTGTGAAACAGAGCACCCCACAACCAATTCAAAATTCACTTAGTCTAAAATACCTGGGATCTGTTATATCTCGCTCACACCCTGAATCATACTATTAAATGCAGTATGTTTTAGTTTAGATAAATTGAGTAATTCAAAATTGTAGTATGATTCAGGGTGTGAGAGAGATACAGATCTGTTTCTGTGACAGGTTGTATTTGTGTTTCTTTCCTATATACACCTGACTGCTAGGTCTTTACAAACATATTTTGGGCGATTAGGTAAACACACAAGTAAATTGAATTTGCAGCACAAGTTACAGTCAAGATAGGAACAAACAGTATATGACATTGTCATAGATTTTAGTAAACTGCAATTCTACTTCTACCTAGTCCCTTGCTAGATTGCTGATATATCTAATATTTGGGGGAAGACATTTATTCAATGTGGTGTAGCTTGTCATATTAACATATGAACAAAAGCCAATAGATCAACAGGCCACACTAACTATTGTGATCTACCATTGTTGATAACCAATATTACCTAACTTATTCTAAAGATACAGCTTTTTGTTGGACAACTCCCAGATTTTTCATGCTCAATTCTTTAACCTACTATTTATAACGGATGTGTATGTCAGTCTGTTTAAGAATGGGCGTAGCACTGTCCTAAACAAGATTGAATGGTTCATTCACGACAGTGACAGGGGCTATTATTGTTCATTCTATGTGTCATCTATACAAGTGTCAAACACAAACTGGACCAACATACGCGGCCTAGTATTGCTATTATATCCAGAAAGGGCTAATAGTGCCATGAAATTATCTCTTGATAATTTATTAAGTGGACTTACAATAAGTTTTCAAGGAACAATAAATTAGTATTTATGGGTTTGCTGGTCTATTTATATTAATACCCAGTGAACCAATTATAAGTTTTTTACAAGGACAATATAGCACCATTATGGAATTAACCAAATTAATATTGGGTTTGTCAGCTGACAGGGAGGACTTGGGGGTACTTGGATTGGGCACCCCAACCAATAATGAATCAAGTGGTACAGCCCTAGGCCCGGAGTCTAGTTGTTGTTTATGTTTTGATAAACTACAAAAGAGCATGAGATCTCTCAGGTCTCATGTCTGGCATTCTAAACTCTTTAAAGCATACATGGCCAAAGGGATTAAACCCAGGGGACTACGTATTAGAACACAACTATTAGTCAATGAGGCTGATGATGAGCTGAACAAACAATGGGCAGACATCCAACAACAAGCTACTATGGGTTTCGTTGAAGCCCTGGCCAAATTTCACGATAGAGTTATTGATCGTCAAACTGGGGGAAATTACTAAGTTATGTTCTGACGCACAGACATATGAAGGACAGCCCTTCTTTCCTAGAAATTTGAATAAACTAGCCAAAGACCTATCTGGTCTTGAAGAACAATTGAAAACCAGGAAGGTCAAAAAATTTCAGAGGGACCAAACAGATTATCAGCTTGGTAACCCTTTCAGTATTAGCAAACAGGTCAGATTCCAACAAGCAGAAACTAGAACTCCCAAAAGGAAAAGACCAAGGTCTATCCTCAAAAAGTGACCTACAGATACAGGATCATCTACTGATGATTTGTCTTCATGCACAGATACAGACATGCAACACACACCAGACTCACCTACCCCTAAGAGGGCATACAGTTCGGCCCTTTTAGGCCAAAATATAAGAGAGCAGGCAGAAAACATTCAAGAGGTAAACAACATAGATGGGCTTCTGAAACTAATAACTCGGAAATAAACCAAAATAATGTTAATGTTTTGAATATATCTGATGTAAGTTTGTCTACTACACAAATTGATTTTCTTAATAAAGGTCTTAGTTTTATTCCTGGTTTCCTAGTTACTGAGGATATTTTAGCACAAGATGTATTGTCATTTTGCAAACTTATATGTTCATAGGTAGGTACTAGGCTATCAGCCCTGGGGCCTATACAAGCCCAGCCAAAAAGGTACCCTGGCTTTTGTCACCCAAGAAAATTATTTTCTTGTGCCACAGTTGAGCAGAGCCACAGAGGTGATCCCCGGGGTGAATTTCCTATTTCCCATCCAATCATCAAGATTTTTCTTGAAGAGTGCTAATGAGGAGCTTTGTTTGATATAGCTAGGTAGTTTATTACAGAGTATGGGAAGTCTCTGAGATAGGAATCTATCCCTCTGGCATGTTCTGTTTATTGTGGTGACAAGGTTTAGGTCCCTAGAGCGTGTAGCTCAGAGGGATTGGGATTTCTGTAAGTGGAGCATGCCCAACAGCTCTGGGTTTGACATAGCTTTGTATGTTAGGCAGAGATCACCTCTGAGTAGGCGATATGCGATGGAGTAAAGCTGGAGTTTTTTGAGACAGTCTGCATAGGGCATCTGTTTGAGGCTGGTAATCCTCTTTGTGAGATATTTCTGCAGCCTTTCCAGCTGTTGTAGATGTCTTGTGAGGTACATACCAAAAGGGGCGTTGTACTCTATAATGGGTCTAATGAGTGATGAGCAGAGGGGAACAATGACCTCTTTTCTTCTGGATGAGAAACCTTTTGTGATGAGGTGTGCCATGTAGAAGGATTTCCTGATTACTGTAGCGATGTGATTATGAAAGGAGAGACTACTGTCCACCTGTGTCCCAAGGTCTCTTATCACACTTTTGGTGTTAAGTATACTACCGCCTATGTTGTAGTTCATGGGTACAGAGTTTTTACCAAAGGGGATGACAATGCACTTTTTGGCATTGAGCTTGAGGCCATGGCTTCGACACCAGGCATCTGTCTCAGTGAGGCCCTTTTGTAGGATGTCCACATTGTTAGGATTCAATGGCCTCCAAACCAGCAGCATGAGGGATGTTTGTGTAAAGAGCACTAACATCTAGAGTGCAGATTAACCATTCTGGTTCAAGTTGAGTATCCAAAATGATTTTTAGAAATTCTGTGGTGTCCTGTATTCATGATCGGACCCACCATAATAAAGGTTTGAGATGTTTCGTAAGAAACAATGACAGTGGTTCAGTAACAGTACCTCTCCAAACCTCAGATTGCATTTTGAGGACTCTACTGATTTTGGTGTTGAAAATGAATTTACTTACCATAAATCTACGTACATGCCTCCTATGAATCCTACAGTGCATCAATTCAAAGTAGTGTTCTCAAAGATCTACACTATCACAGGAGTGAAATTACTTACAAACCAAATAATCTCTCAAAGATTGAAAGGGAAGCTTTAACTGAATTACAGA
The DNA here is from genome assembly GCF_019279795.1 of Protopterus annectens. NCBI lineage: Eukaryota > Metazoa > Chordata > Ceratodontiformes > Protopteridae > Protopterus > Protopterus annectens. The sequence goes on along the minus strand of NC_056732.1, from coordinate 1,499,412,677 downwards.
ACAGCAAAGATATTGTCATTCTCTCTGCTGATAAAGGTGGGGCCGTAGTGGTAAAGAATTGGCTGCAATATGACTCTGAAGCCAAAAGATAACTTCAGGACAGGTGTTACTACTTGGAAATGGCCCTGGACCTCACCTTTAGGTTCAAAAAACAGATAGACAAATTTTTGTCATTAGCTATGGAGGAAGGCAGTAATAATGATAAGGTCATGCAACATCTCACCATCAAGGATCCCATGAGTCAATATATTTGTTTTTTGCCTAAAATACACAAGGACCCTGTTAAACCACCTGGGAGACCAATTGTGTCTGGGAGAGGTTCTATTACTGAACCACTGTCATTGTTTCTTACAAAACATCTCAAACCTTTATTACGGTGGGACCGATCACAAATACAGGACACCACAGAATTTCTAAAAATCATTTTGGACACTCAACTTGAACCAGTATGGTTAATGTGCACTCTAGATGTTAGTGCTCTTTACACAAACATCCCTCATACCGCTGGTTTGGAGGCCATTGAATACTGGCTGTACAAATCTGAATTATATCAGCCAGGGTTCAACACTTTTTTGTTGGGCCTAGCAGAACATGTCCTAACCAATAATGTCTTTTTCTATCAAGACACAAGGGGACAGCCATGGGGGCATCTTTTGCCCCCATTTATGCTGACCTTTTTATGGCCTTCATTGAAGAACAACTAATCTATGATGCATGCCATAACTTGTACCTGACAGAAATAGACATTTGGAGACGATATTTGGATGATTGCTAAATGGTATGTTGGTCGGATGTGGAATATCTGTCTGAATTTATTGACTATCTAAATGAAAATAAATGGGGTTTACACTTCACGGTTAATTTTGATCCAAACATCATTACTTTTCTTGATGTTTCCATCTCTAGAAAACCAGATCATACTTTGTGTACTGAAGTCTTCCGGAAGTACCCCCAATACAATACCCTCCTTTATGCATCCAGCTTTCATCTGCACAATATAGCTAAAAATGTTGCCAAATCCCAATACATCAGAATGAGATGTATTTGCTCTAAAGATTCAACCTTTCAGGAATATAGGCGGGATCTGAGCCACAGGTTTAAGGACCGGGGATATCAGATGGGGCATGTTCTTCAGGCCAGCAACTGGGCTAATACACTCAAGAGGGAAGACCTTTTGACCTACAAACAACGGGAGCAGCAAAGTTTGGCACCCATTAGACTAGTGACCACTTATGGCAGGAATTCTGATTTATTAATCAACAGTGTACATAACACTAGAACATTTTACAGAGTGATCACAATTTAACTAATATTCTATCAGACAGATTCCAGTTTTCATTTCGTAAGGGGAGAAATCTTGCTTCCCATTTGAATCATAAACATTCGCATTCCAGGACACCATTTCAGGAGGTTCAAACTACACTAACGGGTGAGGTGCTTACAGGATGCTTCCCATGTGGACATTTCACTCACTGTAATAAGGTTTTTAAATCCAAACAATTCACAAGTAAGAACTGTGGCACAGTCTATGACATTATTTTTTTTGCAAATTGCAGTGGCGAATGGCTGATATATCTAGCAACATGCAGCTGTGGCTCTTTCTATATAGGACAAACCTTACGACCATTAAGATTGAGAATTTCTGAGCATACCAGTGATATGAAGAATAAGAAATCAAGTAGCGCTTTATATAAACATTGTTTAAAACATTCATCTGCCAAGTTCAGTTTCATGGTAATAGATACCATGAAAGGGAATAAATCCAACAAAGCGGGGTGGCATTCCATTCTTGACACTAAAGAGAAAAAATGGACTGTTAAACTGGGTGGTTTATTTCCACCTGGATTAAATAAACAATTTTAGATCAACCAAATACAAGCCTAATCTAATTAAGTGCATGTATAAAAGAGTATCAGAAATGTATTTTATTTTACACTGAGGAAGGCTGTGTGGTGTACCAGCCGAAGCTGGTTTGTTTGTGTACTGCATTAACTAAATAAATATATTTTTTCAGCCTTACAGTTTGCTGGTTTACACTTTTGGTACTGGATTTCACTTTGCTTAAGCCATGCAATTGCCTTTCGTGCAGGGGGAACTTTTTTTGATATGCCATAGTAAGCCTTTTCCTATTCATACCAGAAAAGCTCAGGTAAGCAACAATTTTCAAAATTCATAACAACCTCTCCACAAATTTCAAAGTTAACTTTAAACATGACAGCAAGTAATGCGCTATCTATAAATGCGAAATGTGTTGCTGAACGGTAGCTTGCAAGTACGGCAGGTGCAAACGGCTACATACCTGGGATTCAGGTTACTGGCTAAGGCTCTTGCCACCCCTATAGTGCCTTTTTTAGGCAAACTTCAAAGGAAAAAACCACCACCGTAACAGGTACAAGCATGCAAAATCTGAAGGTAATGCTACTCAATGCTAGAAGTCTAAACCTCAAAATGCACTCTCTCGAGGCACTTTTAAAAATGGAGAACATCGATATCTGTGCAGTAACTGAGACCTGGTTCAAGGCTCCAGAGAGCACCCCTGCAATACCAGGCTACAACTCTTACCACACTTTTCGGCCACCAAACCAGGACCGAAACACTAAAGGTGGAGGAGTGTCAATATTCACCAAGGATATTCACACCACCAGGCTAGTTGGCCAACACAATGTGTCTGAAATTCTCCAAGTGCAACTAACACTAGGTAAGACTGCAATCCAAATTGAAGCTTGCTACAGATCCCCCACCATACCCCAAGATTCTCACTACACCTTTTTAAACATACTGGAAAATATTAAGATAGAACCAAACACCCTAATACTGGGTGATTTCAACTACCCTGCCATTAACTGGGAAAACTACTCATGTCCCAACACCTTTGCGCAACGGTTCTTGGAATTCATAAATTCCAATGCCCTGGATCAACTGATCCATAGTCCCACCAGGGGCTCCAATATCCTAGACCTGGTCATTACCAACATGGCAAATCAATGCTCCATACCTATGGTCACCCCCTCGTTAGTCAGGTCTGACCATAAGCTAATCACCCTTAACATCCACATCCCACCCCACCCCCAGTAAAGAAACCACCATAAAAAACTTCTCCAAAGCCAACTTCATGCTACTCAAGTCAGAAGTGACAAACTTCATGACACCCATGCAGAAAGGAACTGAAAGTTCAACTGCTGAATCCTACACTAAGGCACTGTACAAGCACATCCACTCATGCATGAATCGTGCCATCCCAAATAGAACCAAAATGCTCTCATCCAAAAAAAGGAAGCCAATCTGGTGGTCCCCTGCCATAAACAAACTTTACAACAAAAGGAAGAAACTTTTGCAGAAAAGAGGAAAATCCCAGGATGCAAAAAACTCCCTTACTAGCCTCAGTAAGAAACTGAGATGCCTCATAAAATCCTCCAAAGCTAGTTATGAAAATAAAATTGCCAAAGATTCCAAAGACAACCACAAAGCATTCTATAACTATGTCAAGAATCTAAATGGCAATGCTCAGATCTGCTCTGAGCTAAAACAGAATGGCAATAAATATACTGATCCAAAGGATATTGCCAATATCCTGGCAGATCGATTCAGTGCCAACTTCACCCCCTCTCACCCCTAAATGGCCCATCTCAATACCGGAAGATTGCCAAATTCCAGTAATAACGGCCACACAGGTACAAAATGCACTCTCTAAAGCCAAGAATACAGATCCATGGGACCAGATGACATCCCGGGCTGTGTACTACATGAACTACAATATGAACTGGCACCTCACCTAAGTGTCATGTTTAATCATAGCCTCACCTCAGGTTTCGTGCCCACTGAGTGGCGCAGAGCTACAGTTATCCCAATCCACAAGGGGGGATCCACCTTGGATCCCGGAAACTACCGTCCCATCAGTCTGACAAGCCTTATCTGCAAGGCCATGGAGCGTATTATCATGGAACTTATAAACAAAGACATTGGCAACCTTCAAACACTGGACCCCACCCAGTTTGGGTTTGTGAAGGGCCGATCATGTCTCCTGAACCTGATTGACTTCTTTGAATCAGTCTCCAGAGCCATGGACAACGGTAAGGTGGTCCACACAGCCTATCTAGACCTTGCCAAGGCCTTTGACACCATCCCCCACTCTGGAATCATAGATAAACTTACTAAGTTGGGTATTAATCTCTATGTCACCCAATGGGTTGCTAAATGGCTTACTGATAGAACCCACACTGTAAAAGTAGCCGACTCCAAATCCAGCTCCAGACATGTGACAAGTGGAGTACCTCAGGGTTCAGTCCTGGGGCCGCTCTTGTTTGGCATCTACTTCTCTGAAGTACAGGTCAACACTAAGGGACTCTGGCTAACAAAGTTTGCAGATGACTGCAAACTGGGAGCCATTATTGAATCCCCAAATGATGTGGATACTCTACAAAAGGGCCTTACAGAAACAGATGCTTGGTGCCAGAGCCATGGGCTCAAGCTCAATGCCAAGAAATGTATTGTTATCCCCTTTGGGAAAAAACATGTATCCATGAATTACCATATAGGTGGCAGTACACTAAACGCAGAAAGTGTGATAAGAGACTTAGGGACACAGGTGGACAGTGGTCTCACCTTCGATAACCACATCGCCACAACAGTCAGGAAATCCTTCTATGTGGCACACCTCATCACGAAGGGCTTTTCATCCAGAAAAAGGAGGTCATTGTCCCACTGTACTCATCCCTCATTAGACCCATTATAGAATACAACGCCCCATTTGGTATGTACCTCTCAAGACATCTGCAACAACTGGAAAGGCCTCAGAAATACCTCACTAAAAGAATCACAGGCCTAAAGCAGATGCCCTCGCTGACCGCCTTAAAAAACTCCAGCTATACTCTGTCGCATATCGTCTACTCAGAGGCGATCTCTGCTTTACATACAAGGCCATGTCAAAGCCAGAGCTGTTGGACATGCTACACTTAAAGAAATCCCAATCCCTCAGAGCTACACGCTCCAGGGATCTAAACCTTGTCATCACAATAAACAAAACATGCTGGAGGGATAGGTTCCTGACCCAGAGACTCCCCAGACTCTGGAATAGATTGCCCATACATGTCAAGCAGAGTGCCTCTTTGGACCTCTTCAAGAGGAACCTTGACGTTTGGATGGGAGAAAGGAAATTCATCCCAGGGATCACGTCAGTCGCCCTGCTAGACAGGGGTCCAGGAAAGTAAATAATGTGGGAAGAAATAGCCAGGGAATTGTTATGGCTAGGCTTGTATAGGCCCTAGGGCTGATAGCCTAGTACCAACCTATGAACCTATGAACGAATCCAGAAATCAAACAAAGCCAGCACCAGACCAGACACATTCACTGAATCTTTATTATAAAACAGAGAGATCAAACTGGTTTCGGCACTGAGCATTTATCAGTGATAATGCAAAACACAAAGTGAACTGTTTAAATATACAAACAACCTCACTTCCTGTGATGTCATAGCCCCTTTACTTGAAAATGCAGTATAGTTTATCATTGAGCCCTGGTGTGAATAGTGCACCTAACTTAACAATCCATCTTGTTTCCTTATAGTTAAGTATGGAATCCCAACCCCTCATACACTTTCTATCTCCCCCTACTCTATCTATAATGGTGAACCTGAATCTAGCAGTGGGATGTGATTGACAATGCCTAAATGCCAAAACAGTTCACTTTGTGTTTTGCATTATCACTGATGATAGCTCTGTGCCGAAACCGGTTTGATCTCTCTGTTTTATAATAAAGATTCAGTGAATGCGTCTGGTCTGGTGCTGGCTTTGTTTGATTTCTGGATTCGTATGTAGCCATTTGCACCTACCGTACTTGCAAGCTACCGTTCAGCAACACATTTTATATTTTCCGGCTTGCTGTTGGCTTCAGATGCATCTTCAATATTTGTGGTAATTAGTGGATTAGTTCCAACATATGGATTGGATTCTAGTCTTTTACGGATGTTGTTGCAAGAACTCCTGTGTGAACCTAAGTCTTTCAGTGCTTTACAGTGTTTTTCAGGGGTTTTTGTACCTCTTGTGTTGTAACCACTCTTCCTGTGACATTTTGAGTTTCAGATTTTGGTGTTGCCAGTTTGCGGTCTATGATTGAGTTCAAGCTGGGCCCTGGGATGTACATTCGAGTGTTTTCCAGGTATTTCAACATATTATCTTAAGTAAATCATTGAACGTGGTGACTGAGTTTTATTACGACTGTTCAACTCATGCTGATATATGGGATCGCAATAACGTCGGATTCCATTTCATCTATAGTAAAGAGACTTCATCTATAGTAAAGAGATTTACATTTTTTCAACACTGTATGTGTGGGGGCAGATATTCAGGTACTGTTTCACAAGAATCGATTATTTTTTCAGCTGGTACTGTTATTTGTGTTTAATCAAGACTGGGGCCTGTTGTTTTCATCGACTACAAAGTGCTGAGTTTTAGTCAGATACTGGTCATGGAAAGGTGCCTGCATAACTGTTTTGGACTCGAAAGGATTTATTGTGTATCTTGGGACTTGCAATTGTGACTTTTAGGAATTGTGTTTGGGGATTCATAGGTTCATAGGTTCATAGGCAGGTAGCAGGCTATTGGCCCTAGGGCCTATATAAGCCTAGCCAATGGTACCCTGGCTTTCGCCACCCAAGAAAATTATTTTCATGTGCCACTGTCGAGCAGAGCCACAGAAGTGATCCCCGGGGTGAATTTATAGGTTCATAGGTAGGTATCTAATTTTCCTTCCGGAAGAGAGAAACGTTTATTCAACAAATGCTAGGTTGGCATTGGGACACTAAAATTGTTCAATGAGGACTTATAATTTGTGGGCAACAGTTGGGAATTTGTGTTGTTCATTTGAATTGTGCTTGGGAACAATATAATTGTTGCAAAACTATTTATGTATCTGTGTTAGCATTAGTTAACTAGTGAATGCGTTTGTGTTAGCTTAGTCAACTAGTGTATGTTCCTGAATATTATGAATATTACAACTATTCATATACTTGTGCTAGCATGATTAACCAATGAATGCTCCTGTAATCCTAACTCATTTGAATTAGTCAAGTTTTGACTTCTTGCTTTGAAGTCAGTGTCATTTGTGTTCAATTGGAATTGGGGCATGTTATTTCCATTGACTACTGAGAATCCATTAGATACTGGCCACAGAATGGTGCCTGTATATGCTTTTGGGTGTGATAGGATTTATCGTGTGTGTTGGGACTTGAAACTGTGATTCTGAATGATTAAAAACTGTTTGGGGATTTATCTAACTCCTTTTTCTAGAAGGGAGAAATGGTTATTTAATAGGCACTCGAACCAACGTTTTCTGTTTATCAGGATTTATGTTAACCAATGAATCTGTGGGCAATAGTTGGGATTCATGTTGGTAATATCTACCGTTTGAATTGTGTTTGGGAACAATATAATGTTTGTGATACTGTTTATGTATCTGTGTTAGCATAGGTAATTGGTGAATGTTCCTAGGCACGAATCACAGTTATTATAATTATTCATGCATCTGTGCTTGCACGGTTTATTAGTGGATGTTCCTGAAAAACCAATTAATTTGAATTCAGCACAATCAATGATGGTCTGGTTGCTTGTTCAGAATATTTAAATGATTTTGAATTTTAGATGTCTATTGCATATAATAATTCTGGTGATTAAGATTTGGATCAGTCGCCATACATATATGTATCCCTCTCGTTTGTATCCAATACCTCAGCTATATCTGGAATAGATTTATTAATTGTGGGTTTTCGATGGCCATTGGGTCTTGTGGGGCCTCGTAGTTGATTGGTGAGTGTGACTGTGCGGACATATATTTATGTTGTGGGCCATACACACACACACACACACATATATATATTATATATATCTATATATATATATCTATATATATATATATATATATCTATATATATATATATATATATATATATATATATATATATACATATATATATATATATATATATATATATATATATATATATATATATATATATATATATATATATATATATATATATATATATATGCCTTGGGAGGTTTTGGGGTTTTGAAATCTTAATAAACTGGCTGAACAGTTTTGGGTTGAATAACCATAGCAGCTTATGGTCATGGATTTAAACACTATTTCACAAAGTTTATGTGCAGATAAAAATGATATTCAGGTTTTTGGCCTTAAGGGGCCTCATGATGGAACCACAGTTGAAGCTAATGTTGATCCAGTTGACGGCTGTAATTCACTGTTCATTAAGCTAGGAAAATGTATGAAGAATTTATGTACGAATATATGGCACCTGAAACTTTTTTAAGGCATATCAAAGTAAGAACATTACTCCCAGAGGATTGAGAGTAAGGATTCAGCCTCTGGTGGGTACACTGGATGATATACTAATTCAAGATTGGTGTAAGGCTCAGCAGAATGCCTCTCTGGCTTTTGTTAACATACTGACTTCATATTATGAGCGTATCATAGAGGAGAATATTCAAGATGTCAAACAAGTAAGTGAGGAGGTTAATAATTATGAAGAACAGCCACATTATGTCAGTTGCCTGGGTAGACTTTCTAAGGATCTTTTGGCATTTGAAAACCAAGTTAAAGAGAAATAATTATGAACATTTGCAAGGGATATGGAAGACTATGAGAGAGGGAAATCTTTTGAGTTTCGGAAGAATGTGGGATTCTCTGAGACCAATGGATCAGGTACTTATATACGTAAAAAAAAGACCTCGATCCATTTTGAAAAAAATCTTTTTCTGGTAATAGCACTTCAGGGGATGAATCATCTGCCACAGATACTGAAGCTGCTCAGGTCAGGGAGTCACCTGAAGCGAAAAAAAACAGCAGGGTTAGGAACACCCTTTATAAGAAACAAACATAGGGGTGGGCGGAAGCATCAGAACAGACACATTAGAGAATCTTCTTCATTCACTGGTCAAATAAACAATGAATACTGTAACATTCATAACATATCATCACATGTTTTAACTATGGAGCAGAAACAGCTCCTCAATAAAGGATTGAACTATGTACCAGGTTTTTGTGTTGATGAGAATGTATTTGTTACAGATGTGTTAGCCTTTTGTAGAAATATCAGTTTAAAGCTTTTTTTTGTTCTGGGTCAGACTCCCAGGGGTCTACAGAATTTAGATTTTAGAAGTGTAGCTTTACATCACCTATGAATAAAAATGTAGCGATTTTTCAACAAGTGTCCCTTAAAGATCTACACTTCAAACTATGTTGTACTCAAATGTTTAGACACTATCTCTCACAAAATGAACAAAGGGCTCTTAAGGAGCTTTGTACTAATTCTGACATTGTTATCCTTCCAGCTGATAAGGGAGAGGCAGTGGTGCTCATGGATTCCAATTATTATTGGGCGGAGGGAAATAGACAGTTAGCTAACCCTCAGCATTACATGCGCATGTCCACTGATCCCACTCCCAATTTTAAGAAAGATATTGATATGTTTTTGCAGACAGCAGTGGAGGAAGGGATTGTTAGTAAAACTATTAGTTTACATCTTTCTGTGAGGGATCCTTGCAAACAATATTTATATTTGTTGCCGAAAATTCATAAGAGCTTAGACCAGCACCCAGGCAGACCCATAGTCTCTTGAATTGGTTCCTTGGCTGAACCCTTATTGCATATTGGACCCAGTATCTGCAACCTCTGTTATCTCTTATTCGGGCTAGGATTAAAGATACTACCCAATTCCTACAAACTGTATCGGATTCCCAACTTGAACCCAACTGGCTTATGTGCACCCTTGATGTGAAATCCCTATATACCAGTATACCACACTGGGTAGGGTTGCAAGCCTTGGAATATTGGTTAAATAAAGCTGGTTTGTATACATCTGGATTTAACACACTCCTCATTTGTATGGCTGAGCACCTCCTAACCAAAAATGTTTTTTTATTTTCAGGGGGGTTGTTATTGGCAAACCCAGGGGACAGCCATGGGGGCTTCATTTGCCCCCATTTATGCAGACCTTTTTATGGAGTACATAGAAGAAGAACTAATTTACAATGAGACCCATAACATCTACTTGCCTGAAATTGACATATGGAGGAGATTCCTGGATGAATGCTGGTTGGTGTGGCATGCGGATATTGAATATCTACGGGAGTTTGAACAATATTTGAATAATAATAAATGGGGTATTGAATTTTCTTTTTCTCATAGTTATGAGGAAATTAATTATTTGGATGTCAAGGTTGTGACAGAACCTGATCACACCTTGCGTACCTTGGTGTATAGAAAGTACCCTCAATACAACAATTTATTGTACACTTCCAGTCTGCACCCCACACACACAATTAGAAATGTTCCCAAGTCCCAATTCTTAAGAATTAGAAGGATTTGTTCAATAGAGGAAGATTTCAACAGCTACCAAGAGGATCTCATGTGTAGATTTCTCCACAGAGGTTATAGGGTGGGAGACGTTGTTACAGCCAGGGAGTGGGCTTCCAAACAACTTAGGGCTCAGTTGTTAACTTATAAGGAGAAGGATGATCATAAGGAATCAGATACTTTGAGATAGATAACAACTTACGGTCAAAATGTTAATCTGTTAAGGAATGTGATTAGTAAACACTGGAATATTTTGATGGCCAATGCAGAATTTAGTCAAATTTTGCCAGAGCATTGTCAGTTTTCTTTTCGTAGAGGCAAGACACTGGGTTCCTATTTTTCTTACTACAAATGTCATTGTACAAACAGGAATCCCAGTGATCAGTTAACTATTACAGGGGAGAAACTAGTGGGGTCTTTCCTATGTGGGCACTGCTCTTCATGCCAATATATTTGTAAGTCTAAAACAGTTTTCCAGTCAGAATATGGGCAAAGTATATGACATCAACTTTATGCTTTGGATCAGACAGGGTTATTTATTTGGCCAGCTGCATTTGTCCCTCCTTTTATGTAGGACAGACGTCCAGACCCCTTCATTTGAGAATATCTGAACACGAGTGACATTAGTAATAAACCCATTACAAATGCCTTACATAGGCATTGTCAATCACATCCCACTGCTAGATTCAGGTTCACCATTATAGATAGAATAGGGGGAGACAGAAAGTGTATGAGGGGATGGCATTCCATACTTAACTATAAGGAAACAAGATGGATTGTTAAGTTAGGTGCGCTATTCACACCAGGGCTCAATGATAAACTATAGTGCATTTTCAAATAAAGGGGGATATAACATCATAGGAAGTGAGGTTGTTTGTATATTTAAACAGTTCACTTTGGTTTTGCATTATCGCTGATGAAGGCTCTGTGCCGAAACCAGTTTGAGCTCTCTGTTTTATAGTAAAGATTCAGTGAATGTGTCTGCTCTGGTGCTGGCTTTGTTTGATTTCTACCTGTAAATACACCAACACTATGGAATACTGGAAAAACACATCCAAGGTTTGTTTGCTTTTGCTTTCTTGCACTTTGTCTTACTTTATTGCCTTCTTCTATTTTGTTTATTGTAATTTATTTTCTTTACACTGTGTTTTACTTTTATTCTGCTTTTAATTGCATACTAAAACTAGGAAAAAGACCACAGCTGTGTCTCTTGTGACTCACACAAAAAGTCAACTGTCTTTCTAGTTGCTTGTCATTTATGTTAATTTGACCACATATCTCCTTCTCTCATCCCTTTTACTGGCTGTTGTAAGTAAGCAAAAAATTATCATTTTGTGAAATCATTCCCTTCAACTATTTAAATTTATTGGCCATCCCACTGTATTTCATAGAATCAGAATACAAAGAGCCTACCCCCTTTCAATCTATCTTGCTCTTTTAAAATTAGTGGCTCTCCACTTAGACAGCTAACGCTTAAGTTACCCACTCTTTCATATCGAACTGCTTAGTGACACTGCAACATCTATTGCAGGACCTCCAATTATTAGAGAGCCCACATTCTGCCTCTCAATAGTCATCTTAGGATTTGTGATTCTGTTTTCTAGTGGTGAGAGAAGAAGCACAGGGACATTATTTCCTGGAGACTTCTGATCACTAGAAACCTACTTCACAGGTGATAGACTGGAATTTGTGCTTATATTCTGCTTCTGGTGAGAGAAGGAGCAGATTGCATTGATTCTTGACTGTTCCTGGTTAAACAGTGAATGTCTGTGCTACAGTTCCTGATTGGTCTGGTTGCCAATTAAGACATCTACCAGAAAAAGGCTACAGCAAGCCTACAAACCTTTGCATCATCTGGGACATAAACCAAAAAAACCATGAGTAAACCAACTAAATAACCAAGGGAGAACAGCACCAGGCCACCACTGGAGGTCAAAACTTTAATGCAGTAAATTCCACAAGGTTGTCACAATAAAACCACAAATTCAATTCCACAAGTTAAGCGCTTTCATCCGACTAATGTCAGGACTTCATCAGAACAAACTAAACTAATCCAACCCAGCCTATATATATATATATATATATATATATATATATATATATATATATATATATTACACCAATTAACAAGTAATCACATATTAATATTTACTAATTACTTACCGATTAAAAGTATGGTTAAATAAATAAATAAATAATTACACGTTTTCAATTAAAATTTAAAAAAACTTTTTAACATAAAATGTTTCTCAATTTAAGCATACTAGAAATGCTAACACACTCATTAATGCTTGGATATTTTGTTGCGTTTAACAGCAACTGCCACTTTAACTCACAAATGCCTATAAATGCACAATGCAACAAAATATTTGGGCATTAATGAGTGTGTTAGCATTTCTAGTATGCTTAAATTGAGAAATATTTTAGGTTAAAAAGTTTTTTTTTTAATTTTAACTAAAAAGGAGTAATTAACCATATATTTAATTGGTATGTAATTAGTTACTATTGGTGTAATATATATATATATATATATATATATATATATATATATATATATATAGGCTGTGTTGGATGAGTTTAGTTTGTTCTGATGAAGTCCTCACATTAGTTGGATGAAAGCGCTTAACTTGTGGAATTGAATTTGTGGTTTTATTGCGACAACCTTGTGGAATTATTGTGGAATTTACTGCATTAAAGTTTTGACCTCCAGTGGTGGCCTGGTGCTGTTCTCCCTTGGTTATTTATTTATTTTATTTATTTTACATTTGTTGATCGGGCTAGTCTAGCTGGATACATGTCCATTTTCAGTAGAGCCCCGGGGAGAAAAGCTCCAAGTAAAAACTTATACAATTAATCTAAAGGTTGTGACAAATATTATAAAAACAGGAAGTGTTACAAAAATTTTTTTGTAACACTTGTATTATCTGGGACAATACTGTGGATCATCAAACAAGCTGTGGCCTGCTTCTCATCTTGGGATTGGGGCTAATGTTTTGTTTTGGGTGAGACAAGAAGCAAAGGAGCATTGTATAGAGCAGTGAAGCTGTGGTGAGACCAGCACTAGTAGTAGCCAGGCAGTAGCCATTCATGTGACTCCCCTCTTTTCATTATTCTTGACAAGCTAATTCTTTGTTTTCAGTAAGTGCTGCTTGATTTGTTTCTAACTTCAGAATATTTGCCTAAATACTTCATCCTTAAATTTAAAGGGTCTACTTACTAGTTTCCCCTCAAGTGTTTCGCAGTGCTCTGTATAGACAAAGACACCTTGAGTGACATTTCTCCTGTAAAAGCACGACTGAAATTTCATCAATACCTAGTTGAACACAGGACAACTAGTTTGCAGTGACAAGCACTGTCCCCATAGTTGCAAACAGGACACTCCTAACATTTATTTATATTCTCATTCCATCTGTCTAATATATAAAAAAAAGGATCTGTTGCCATGAATATATGAACTTTCCCACTATCTCCATTACCAGCTTGGTGGACATGGGCATCCTGAGGCAGTATAGAAATTGCCTCATGTTTACTGACAACCAATTAATTGTCAAACTAATATTGTATGTAAGAGATGTATTTATACAATGTCACTGGAGGCAAAGCTCTCACATAAAAGTACTCCTAATGTCAATAAGGTTTAGTCAGTAGTACACACGCTGCACCTATCATTCAGAATTCAAAGCAGACATATAGGCCCACATACAGTATGTTGAGGCACTTAAATGTAAACTTCCTAACCCCCAAAACCCTCCTAGACAAAGAACACATACCAAATACCCTCAGCAGCCCTGAATGCACTCTTTCAAAGCAACACCCACATCAACATATACAGCCACATCTCATGGAGCCTGCACTTCTAAGCCCATAAGGCAACCCACCACACAATCCAACATTCTGGTCATTGGAGACAAAGACACATTGACATCCCTCTCACCAGACTGAGTGAGGAGAAAGTCACGGTCAGTGGCTTATCAGCGGCTAGGATCTGCAACATTACACATGCAGTCAGGTCATTAGACCACAAGTACCAGTATGACTCAGTCATAGTCCATGTACGTGTAAATGACTTGAGACATACCTCATGCGAATATATGAAGAGAGGCATCATGAAGTACATGGAATAAGTATTTGAGGATGGTACGAGCCTAACACTCAGCAGCATTTTATCTTCTCCAAGAATGATGCCACAATACGAACAAAAGATGACTGACTTTTATAATTGGCTTATTTTCTGGTGTCATTTTAAGGAGGTGCAATTTCTGTCATCAAGGAAGAAGATGGTCAACAGACAATGCTGCTTTGCCAGGGATGGTCTGCACCTTTCCCCGCTAGGATTTTGAATATTAGCTAAAACACTGTCTTCCCCCATGGTGCCTTTTTTAGACAATGCCAAAAAAGTACTTCTGACAAAGCAAATCAAAACCATGAAAATCTAAAGGTATTACTGCTCAATGCTAGGAGTCTACAAAAAAAACTCCACTCCCTAGAAGCTCTCTTCACCCTAGAGAATGCTGACATCTGTGCATTCATTGAGACATGGTTTAAAGCCACAGACAGCACACAAAAAGTGCAAGATTATAATGCCTTCCACACTTTTAGATCAGCTACTACACAGATAGGGACTAAAGGTGGAGGCGTCTCGATTTACATCAAAAATAAAAATACCGCAAGGCTGGTCAAATAGGACAATGCAATTGAGCTACTCCATGTTCAAATCACAACAGGCAACATCCAATACCACTTCCCTGCAAGTTACAGGTCCCACTATATGACCCAAGAAACCTATATCATGTATTTAAACTTATTGGAAACACTCACCATCCAACCCAATACCATATTTATGGGCGACTTTAATTATCCCACTATTAACTGGGAATCCTATACGACATCAAATGTACAGGCACAGAGTTTCCTGGACTTTGTAAACACAAACTCCCTGGACCAAATTGTCAATACACCAACCAGGGGTGCAACCATACTGGATCTTGCCCTCACTAATATGATGGAGTGCTGAACTCCCCCTAGTGTAATGTCTTCCCTGGTAAGGTCAGACAACAAAATGGTCTCCTTTAAAGTAAAAATTGAAACCTGGGCCCCCAGCTAAACCTGGAATATACAGGAACTACTATAAGGCTAAATTCCTGCTATTAAGTGATAACCTGGCAAAATTTCAAACCCCCATAAAAACTGAGAACACTGCTGCCTATGCAGAACTGTTCACAAAAACCCTATGCAAATATGTTAATTGCTGCATAGAGGCAGCTATACCCACCAGGAAGAAGTGCAGAACTAGCTCAAAAACAAGCTACTCTGGTGGAATCACAAAATCAGTAGGCTCTATAACAGGAGGAAGAAACTCATGGCATAAATTAGGAGGTGCAGCACCCAGCAGGATAAAAACACTCTCATCAAGCTAAACAAATAGCTCAGAGGACAAATAAAGTCTGCCAAAGCCAAATTTGAGGTAAGTTTGGCCTCCCAGGCTAAGGACAATCACAAAGCATTCTTTAGCTATGTCCGCAACCTCAAAGGCAATACACAACTGTGTGCACAGCTCATTATAAATGGAGCCACCTATACTGAGCCAGAAGATATAGCAAACCTCCTTGCTGATAAATTCAACCCCAACTTTACCCCTCTCTCCCTCTCCAGACTAGTTAAAGTGTATGACCCAATGGAACTCATACGTGTGCAACTCACCATATACAGGGTGTTGTACCATACCCTTGCAATCTCTAAGCCCCCTCCATGTCCCAGGAAACCCAAACTACCTATCTCAATATACTAGAGTCCCTCACCGTTCAACCCAATACAATCTTCATGGGGGATCTCAATTACTCCTGTATAGACCGGGAATCCTCCGCCACTTCTAATGCACAGTCCCAGCAATTCCTAAACTTCATTAATACCAACATCCTAGAACAGTTGGTCCCATTCTCCTACCAGGGGTACAAATATCCTTGACCATGTGCTCACGAAGATGAGGGAGTGATGTTTCTCACACAGTGTAATGTCCTTTATCGTCAGATCTGGCCATAAGGCAGTATTGCTTGAAATAAAAATTAAATCCGAGAGCCCAGCAAAACCAAAAACCTTTAGAAACTTTTCCAAGGCTAACATTTCTCAAATGAGTGACACCTTTGTTAAATTCTAAGCACCCCCAAACCCAGTAAACACCATAGCACATGCTGAGCTATTTACAAAATCCATGTATAGCCCTATTGATAGCTGTATAGAGCAAGCTGTGCCCACTTGTATTAAGAATAAGACAAACTCAAAAGACAAGCCACCCTGGTGGTATCACAATATCAGATGTTTATACAACAAAAGAAAAAAAATCTTAGCCAAGCCTAAGAGGAACAAAGCCCAACATACTAAATGCCCCCTGACAAATCTGAACAAACAGCTGCACAACACCTTCAAAGGCTAATTTTGAAGAAAAATAGCTTCTCAGGCAAAGGACAACCACAAAGCTTTCTTATTGTAAATGGCATCACCTACACTGAACTGAAGGCCATTACCAACCTTTTGGCTGACAGGTTCAGCTCAAATTTATTCTTCAACTCCCACCCTGATAGTCCTAAGGAAATAGCTCATACCACAAGCCCCATAACATTACTGTGGAACAGGTCATCAGTGCACTTTCCAAGGTGAAAAGCACTGCATCGATGGGCCCCAATAACGTCCCAGGATGCTTACTAAGTAGCATAAAACATGACATCTCTGGTCCACTTGAATCACTTTTCAGCTGGAGCCTACAATCAGATTTTGTGCTCAAAGAATGGAAGATGGCTACAGGCATTACCCTGCATAAAGGAGGTCCAACCACCAATCCGGGTAACTACAGGCCCATAAGTTTGACCAACCTCATATTTAAGGCCAAGGAAAGAATCATCATGAACATTATTAACAAGGACATAGGTAACATGCAGACACTTGCTTATCACAGTTCAGCTTTGTTATAGGAAAGTCATGTCTATTAAATCTGGTAGACTTCTTTGAGAGGTTCACCAAAGCAATGGATGAGGGCAAGACTGTGCACACAGCTTACCTTGACCTGGCCAAGGCTTTTGATATGGTACTCCACTCAAGCATTATAGACAAGCTCACAAAATCAGGTATAAACCCTTTTATCACCCACTTGCTAGCCAACTGGCTCACTGATAGGATCCAGGAGGTCAAAATAGGTTAGGCCATCTCACCATGAGGCCAGTCACTAGCAGAGTTCACCAGGGCTTGGTACTGGGCCTGCTCCTTTTTGCATCTGTTTCTCTGAAGTGGAAGCAAATGCTGAAGGTTTATGGTGACTGCATAATATATGGATAACATTCCACGTTAATCTGACACAGTCTTCAGTGATTTGAGTATCTACATTAATTTTTCTTTGACCACCACACTTCTGTCATGGCTAGAAATGGGAGACACCATTGGTCTCCTGCCAGTACTGTATGATATTCCGGGGCTTCTTGATGACCTCCTTGCCTGTAAGCTGAATAAGAACCTATGACCAATGAACTTATGATGACTCCTGTCCTTCATTCTCATTAGTGGTCTGACATACACAGTCATTAATGAGGACTACCAGTCTGCCTGAATCTCCATCCCTCTTTCCCAAATTACTGAACCCCAAAACATATATTCTGGGTCTCATCAACTACTAGGCTGGAAAAACCCATTCCATTTTTAATGATGTAATTACTCATATTTGTAGCAGTCTGATACTTTCCTGCACAACACCTACCAGCTTCTGACTGAGCCCTGAAGCCTGGTATTGTCTGAGATGATATGCAGCATGAATCTAGGCCCCTAAGCCAAGTCATCTAATAAGTAACATCGAGTGTCACACATGGACACACAATCAGCCAGTATTTTTGGATGCAGACAGCGCACCACCACACCATGTACTGTTACACACACATATACACACATTTGACAAGTATACACAGGAAGGAATTATATACAGAAAACACACCACACTGCACAATTGTATTTATTTATTTACAGTCTCACACACACACACACACACACACACACACACACACACACACACACACACACACACACACACACACAGGCGCGCGCATACACAGTCAAACAGTATATACAAGATAAGCTGAGGGAACTCAAAGACAGGCACCACACTGTGCAAGTGAATGTATTCATACACACACACACACACACACACACACACACACACACACACACACACACACACACACACACACACACACACACACAACAAGTCAGCAGTACCAGCTGCAGCAGCCCTGTAAACTCAGATTTGCTGTCTTTTACACAGCAGTCCATATTCTTTTGTCCAGCTGAAACAAGTGCATCCATCCAGGCAAGTCACTGGGAGGTCCACAGGTTATGCTGCAGCCATTGGTCTGTTGATAAGAGAGCTGGCAAAAGAGTGCATGGTTTTATTATTTTGCAGGTAAAATTCAAGATCCTGCCTAAGGCCATTATGAAGTTGTTGCCAAAGCATATATATTTAATTTCATCCATGTATCCATCAAAGTCCTTCATTGTTATTTTTAGATTATATGAAGATTTTATTTGCCTGGCCATGTTAATACTCAAGTTAATACAGGAAATGACCTGCCTCTGTTTTTAGACTATGTATAGTAGTGCACTCCTGTTGTACTGCACTTGGTGATTACTGGATTCACGTGCATCTCTGCAGCAGGAGCTGGAGAATGCACAGGCCATTGTTCTCGTGTCAGTATGTTCACTGCTGCTGTAGGTAGGGGTGGTCCCAGCCACAGGGTGTTCACCGACTTCAGCAATCTGACTGGCAAATCAAGTGGAAGAAAGTGTGTAAGTCATTTTTGTTATTTACATTTTTAATGATAATTTGTTATCCACTAAATTTGGTTGGAATATCCCACTGCAAGTATTTGGTTACTAAAGTGTACATGAAAAACATTGACTAAATGCTTCAGCCCTGATAGCAGTATCCAGAATAACTTTAATAGCCATAGGATGATTCTGAGATGGTCTTCAAGGCAGTATGTTACCAGAATTTTCAGTTTTTCTTAAACAGTGATTACTGCTGTCTTCTAAAAAATGAGGACCTGTGAAATTTCATGTTTTTCTTACATTGATTGTACACTAGGATGTAGGCCTCTTAGGTTCATAGATTAATAGGTATTCACTAGGCTAACGACCACAGTGGCGTTTTTAACCCTAGCCATGCATCCCAAATCTCTGACAAGTTCTGGTACCCTTGATAAGTGTAAGCAGGGGCTTGGAAGATGAAACATTTACAAGCAGGAGCCTGGGGGAGGAACCATTTACAGGTTGCTTGTGTCCATTAGAGACATTGGTGCCAAGCCAGGGATGATTTTCCTGTTCCCCATCCAATTGTGCATGGGTTAGGGAGGAACTGTGCTTCACATGGACTGGGAGCCTGTTCCACAGATGGGGTAGTCTCTGGGATACATACCTGTCTCTCCAACAGGTCCTGTTTATATTACAGGCAAGGTTTAAGTCTTTAGAATGGGTAATTCTGGTCATATTTGTTTTGTGGATATGCAAGAAGTCCATCAGAATGGGGTCTGACAATGCCCTGTATGCCAGGCATAGATCTTCCCTCAACAGCCTGTAGGAGACATGATACAGGGATAGGGCCTTGAGGCAGCCTGCATAGAGCATTTTACTTACACCCTGTATTCTTTTTAGTAAGGAACTTCTGTGGTCATTAACATTTATTTCATTCATATATATGCATTTTTCACATACAGGCTTATTTACATATAAAAGTCTTCTAAATGGTTTATTAACATAACAAGCATTCTACATATTAGCTTTTTATAATAATATTATTAATAAGTATTTTTTATAGACTATTAAATGTAATTCATATGTATTTATTTAATTGAATTTATTGGTGTCTATCCAATGATAAAGAGAGGCAAACTATTTAAATGATGAAGGGATGTGATGTAAACAGATTCTGATGAAGTTTCCTGCTTGGAAAAGAAAGCGCTTAATCGGTGTGTTTTGTTCAATAAAGAAGGTATTTTTTATATTTTGGATCCTGTCGATTTACTTGGGGCTTGTTATCCTGTTTGTGGCTGCCTTCATTGACTGCTTCGTGTGATCGGACCTTTTTGTTTTATTTATTTTAGGAAGTTTACCTTTAAGTGCCTCAGCATAAGTAGTTTTATGTGTAGGGTCTTTACTCTGTGCAGCAGGCATGACGCAGGTGTCACTGACAATCTCTATAGGATTACTTTTGTTTGTATAAGAGAGTTCTGCCTCCACAGTTAAAGAGTATTTACACCTCTCACATACTTTATCTGTTTTATTAAGAATAAGTGGGCTGTCTGTGAACATGAGACAATTGCTACAATGCCTCAGAATACCCATCTCAACCAGATTGGCCACAAAGAGAGTTGGGAAGTGCATAGCCAAGGCTACTGATCTAGACAGGAGTGAGGGAAATAATAAATAAGATCATTAAATACTGTCTTATTTTTCAGCAATCCCTGAAAAGGAGTTATTTGAGGTCACAAATCAGACTGGGATAAGGACACAGTGAAATGGTCACATTTTGGTTGGGAGGCATAACAAATGGGGAAACATTTGTGAGGGAAAATTCTAGAAGACTAACACCTCTGGTGGGACAAGGGTCAATTTGTTCAAGTGTATTGTCATTTGCTGAGTCCTGAAATCTGAGGGCATATTTGTTGTTGGTAGTATATGTTTTTCAGTTTACATGTGGATACCTGAAGTCACCAATAAGAAAAACATTTGGTTTGACGGTTAAGGTTTCTAACTAGTCAAGGTATTCTGTGTGTTCTGAAGAAGTCACAGATGGGTTTTATAACTGTCTATAATAAGGTAATTACAGCCAGAAAGAAAAGCAGGTCTGGAAAGTTCTGCTGTATGGCCACATGCTTTGGGCTGCTAGGTGCGTAGCCTGCCAAGGTAACATGACAAAATAGTAGTCTGACAAAAATATGTAAAGAACGAACAAACCATGTTACATATTATACATACAGAATAAAATGGCACTAGTCATCACACAAGTACTACTTTGACTACCTTTAAGGCTAGTCCTGACAACTGGATTGTATATACAGAGATTTATACCAGGGTTATTATGTATAGCTCTGTTCAACTTGAGAGGTAAGGACTGTGAGGACGGTAAGTGCTTGAAATGGGAGGCAAGAACTCTTTTTAAGTGTGTCTGCTTAAAAGTGTATATTGCTAGGCATCTTAAGATCCCCGTGATCACATGACTAGCATTGTCCTTATCTTCATATGTTACAACACCGACCTGTTCTTGTAAGTCACTTTGTGGTAACCTAGTCTGTGGATTGTGTGGGTAGGGGCATATGTTTCTGCAGTGCCTGAAGTGCTGTACCATATAAATATGACACTCTCTACTATCTCCAGAAGGCATTTGCTCTCTTATATACTCCCTCCCCCACACTCACTTTAAATCAAGTCTCTCTATGCATGATATTTAGCATATTTTTTCATACCTGGATGCTGACTGTATGCACTCCTGCTTGATAAAGGTATGTCACACTTTCATTGTACTGCCCCTTCAGTTACCTCTTCAGGTCCTGTCCTTGTACTGTCACATTCCAATACCTGCAGAAACAAAGCACAGTCACCCCCCCCCCCCCATGACAATATGACAGACTTCACTGACATTTCTAATAACCAGTCATAATGAATGAAGTGAACAGGAGGAGCTCCTGTACTTCATTAACAACAGGAGTAGACATCCACCAATTCGTTCAGTTGGTGACTGATATGAACTTCTTAAAGGAGTATTGTGTCCTGTTATAATACTTGGTAAAGGAAAATTAACACTTTCTTTTTCAAGGATCCAGGAAAGCAATACATATTTTTAAGAATCTTTTTATAAACTATCATCTAGAATAAGGCACCATTATTAGTATTCTTTGTGATGGCAAAGTGAACCATGAGTGTGTTTACATGCTCCTGCCTCCTCCAACTCTGAAAGGCAACTAAGAAGCTGTATGGAAACGGGAATGATTGAACATTCAATAAATGCTACATGGGGCTCTAACTGAGCATGCTATAGGAGCATGCATGGCTGTGATAGAAAGGCCTGTGTATGGCCTACCAGTTATACCAGAACAAACTTGTTTGTCAGCTTGGCCATCTACCACCACACTTTAAAAAGTTCTTCAAAGCCATCATAAGGACAGAGACAGTTGGTGGCCCAAAGACAGTCACAGAAAGTCCTGCAAGGCTGATGATAACTCTTACCAGTAAGATGTGCACCACGCATGAGGAGGCAAAGGGAGTTGCAGCTGTAAATGCGTCACGGAGACTTGAGATCCCACTATTTACTCACTCAGTAGCTCAAATTACTTAGGTAACTGAAGAGAGGCGATGAGTAAACCCTGCGTCTCCAAGCAAACAATGGTAAGTCAGGGACAAAACAATCCAAATGTTCTTAGACGTACACAAAAGCAAGAATCACTATGGAAACAACCTTTCCCTTCAACACAGTGATTTGGATGAGTGGAGTGGAGTGGAGGCAGAACTCAGGCAGATGGCATAGAAAAGCAGTAGGGCTTAAGGTCTAGTTTCTGGCCTTTTAACCTGGTGCCCATCTTGTTCATGTCTAAGACTGCTAGCTAGGACATCACAGTTATTACACTGGGCCAATACTGTCTCAGCCCAGCATCAGCCATTGACAAAAAAATCAAGCATCTTCTCAAAACCTGACAGCAGTGGCACCTGTCATATCACTACTCAGTCTTAGGAAAAAGGCAGTAAGTGGGTGATGTTGATTTATAAGCTAATAATTTCCCCATATATAAACCCATATATAAAAGTCCTAAGCAGGAACTTTCAAAATGAATGGTTGCAGAAGGTTGGGACCACATGAGGGGCTGAAAGGGACTTAGGGTGGTATGTCCTTTAACTCCTGTGTGAGCACACAATGAGTGTGTTAAAGATGTTGTGTCATTTTGAGAGTAATGTGTACTGCTGCACTCTATGACTTACCTTTAGCACCACTCTGCGTGGTGAATAAAGCACTGATTCGCATTTTTACCCAAATGGCAAACATTCTGGCTACAGCATTAACATTAACCAGCCGTTGTTAAATTCATTTTCACTGAGTTGATGTCATTGAAAGTTAAAGATTATCTTTAATCTCAGTGGCATTAACTCAGTGAAAACATGACACACATCCTTAGGCTTTAGTGCAAGCATTCTGCACAGGCACAGAAATGCGTCCATTAAAGTCTGTTGAAGAACTCTTAGTTGATGTCACTAAGGGAAATTCTAAATTTATTTAGGCCATGGATTGAATAAAAAGTTAACAAAGCTTTTTATTAAAAATACAGCCCCAATAAATATGAAGTAACTATGGCAGAATGCACTGTGACAGTTAACTTATTATTTGCCGCAATGCACACAA
Organism: Protopterus annectens; assembly: GCF_019279795.1. Lineage (NCBI taxonomy): Eukaryota > Metazoa > Chordata > Ceratodontiformes > Protopteridae > Protopterus > Protopterus annectens. Next base: position 1,499,388,892 of record NC_056732.1, on the reverse strand, counting down.
AGTTTGGAAATACACTTTGACAGTAATGCAAATGTAAAGCATTGTAATACACTTTATGAGTTCACGAATTCTGAACGAAACTGGTACACAGCCTAAGACAGTAGCACCAAACTGTTTAGCTCACTGCAGATGGTCAAGTGAAGTAAGATTGTCTGATATTGATTAGGTTCATAGGTTGGTACTAGGCTATCGGTCCTAGGGCCTATACAAGCCTAGCCATAACAATTCCCTGGCTATTTCTTCCCACACTATTTACTTCCCTGGACCCCTGTCTAGCAGGGCGACTGACATGATTCCCAGGGTGAATTTCCTTTCTCCCATCTAATTGTCAAGGTTCCTTTTGAAGAGGGCCAAAGAGGCGCTCTGCTTGACATATATGGGCAGTCTATTCCAGAGTCTGGGGAGTTTCTGGGTCAGGAACCTATCCCTCCAGCATGTTTTGTTTATTGTGATGACAAGGTTTAGATCCCTGGAGCGTGTGGCTCTGAAGGATTGGGATTTCTTTAAGTGTAGCATGTCCAACAGCTCTGGGTTTGGCACGGCCTTGTATGTTAAGCAGAGATTGCCTCTGAGTAGACAATATGCGACAGAGTATAGCTGGAGGTTTTTAAGGCGGTCAGTGTAGGGCAACTGCTTTAGGCCTGTGATTCTTTTAATGAGGTATTGCTGCGGCTTTTCCAGTTGTTGCAGATGTCTTGAGAGGTGTATACCAAACGGGGCATTGTATTCTATAATGGGTCTAATGAGGGATGAGTACAGTGGGACAATGACCTCCTTTTTTCTGGATGAAAAGCCCTTAGTGATGAGGTGTGTCATACAGAAGGATTTCCTGATTGTTGTGGCGATGTGGTTATCGAAGGTAAGACCACTGTCCACTTGTGTCCCTAAGTCTCTTATCACACTTTCAGTGTTTAGTGTACTGCCATCTATGTGGTAATTCATGGGTACATGTTTTTTCCCAAAGGGGATAACTATACATTTCTTGGCATTAAGCTTGAGACCATGGCTCTGGCACCGAGCATCTGTTTCTGTAAGGCCCTTTTGTAGAATATCCACATAATTTGGGGATTCAGTAATGGCTCCCAGTTTGCAGTCATCTGAGAACTTTGTTAGCCAGAGTCCCTTAGTGTTGGCCTGTCTTCAGAGAAGTAGAAGCCAAACAAGAGCGGTCACAGGACTGAACCCTGAGGTACTCCACTTGTCACTTGTCTGGAGCTGAATTTGGAGTCGGCTATTTTTACAGTGTGGGTTCTGTCAGTAAGCCACTTGGCAACTTATCGAGTGACGTAGGGATTAATGCCCAGCTTAGTAAGTCTATCCATGATTCCAGAGTGGGGGATGGTGTCAAAGGCCTTGGTGAGGTCCAGATAGGCTGTGTGGACTGCCTTAACCTCGTCCACGGCTCTGGAGACTGAGTCGAAGAATTCAATCAGGTTCATGAGACAAGATCGGCCCTTCACGAGCCCAAACTGGGTGAGGTACAGTGTTTGAAGGTTGCCAATGTTTTTGTTTATAAATTCCATGATAAACACATGCTTTGTTTCTACCACTTTATTTAGATAGTATCAATCTTAACACTGGAGTTCCACAAGGATGTGTACTAAGTCCCTTGCTGTTCACCCTCTTAACACATGATTGTACAGCTAGGTACAATACAAATCACATCATCAAGTTTGCTGATGACACAACAGTGGTGGGTCTCATTAGTAATGGCGATGAAATAGTGTATAGAGATGAGATGGAACAACTGATTACCTGGTGTGGAAATAACAACTTAGCACCAAATGTGAACAAGATAAAATAGATAATTGTGGACTACAGGAAAAATCGCAAGGAACATTCTCCCCTGACCATCAATGGGGAAACAGTGGAAAGAGTGAGAAGCACATAGTTTCTGGGAGTGACATCGATGAGGACTTGTCTTGGAGCACCAATACAAATGCCATAGTCAAGAAAGCACACCAGAGATTGCACTTTTTGTAAAGGCTAAGGAGAGCGAATCTCCCAACGACAGTTCTCACTACCTTCTACAGAAGTACTATAGAAAGCATCCTGATGAACAACCTCATAGTATGGTATGGAAGCTGTTCTACCTCTGAGTGCAAATCCCTCCAGAGAGTGGTGAAGACAGCCGAGAGGATCATCAAGACCACCTTTCCACCTATTCACCACTTGTACTTATCCGGATGTCTCGGCAGGGCCAGAGGAATAATTAAAGACTGCACTCACCCTGCTTACAGACTCATCTATCATCCAGAAAGCACTTCCAAAGCATACGTTGCAGAACTATGAGATTCAGGAACAGCTTCTTCCCTAATGTCATCAGGCTGATGAACTCTAGTAACAACTACACTCCAAGATGGCTACCTGGGTCAGTAGAAGCTGTAGTAGCTTGCCTCAAATTGTGCATTAACCTGGTTACCAATCTCATCTAATACTTAGTGCAATATTCACCACGATTGTTAACTTATAGGCCCTCTAGAGTAGTAGCAATGCAGTAAAATATATTTTACTTCATTGCAATACATGTTATGAATTCGGAAATTAATCATAGTGCAATACTCTAATGTTCAAAGTGCAATATTTAAATGTCTCTGTCTGTGAAAGGATCAGTGCAATGTCTTAACCAAGTACCTGTGCAATACTAAAGTCTCATGCAAGTAAGTGTTCACTACAAAAAGTGTTAAAATGTGTTTCTAATTATGTGTAGTATTAGTCTGTCTACCTGATTGTGATGTAATAGCTAGGTGTTATATGTGTGTCTGTGAAAATAGTCTACATGTTGTCTGCACATTGAGTCTGGAGACGGAATTTTCATTCAGTTTTTGCACTTGTGTGATTTCTGAATGACAGTAAGGTTTACTTTGACTTTGACATTTTTCAGAAAACATATTTTGCTTTGCTAATGGATCACTATTACTGCTAGTAAATAAGGACTATTACTGCAAGCAAATAAGGTAAAGAATTTCTCCATTCATAAACACATTAACACACAAATACGAACACACACTAAAAGTGACATAAGCTGAAGTTCCATTATAAGTAAATAACACATTACTACAGAAAGAGAAATAACCTGGGGTACTTAGACATATGTATCAGTAATACAAAAGAATGCAAGTGTGACCTCTCACCTGATAACATGGTTGATAACAATAGGGTCTGGAGGGAGAAGAAGGTTAGTTAGACGCTGTGGAATCTCAGAGAACTTCAAGCGTGGGCAGTCAAAAATCTGAAAAGGAAACAAAACACTATTTATATAGGCTTTTATGTCATCTATTCAGTTCTGTGTTTGTAGCTGCATGCAGCTGTACAAATAGCATTGTGTGCAAGTAGTATACGTGTGTGTGCGTGTGCGTGTGTGTGTGTATATATATATATATATATATATATATATATATATATATATACATGTATATACACATATATATATATATATATATATATATATATATATATATATATATATATATATATATATATATATATATATATATATATATATACAAATGTATGCATTTGTCTATGTGTGCATATC
>NC_056732.1:1499332854-1499380354 GCF_019279795.1 Protopterus annectens | reverse complement strand
TTTAATAGTAGTTGGCGACCAGTGAGCCAGTTCTCTACTTTGTTGAAAGTGATTTGGGACAAGGATTGTAAATCTGTGGGGGAGGTGGTAGAGCAGATTAGGGTTGAGTCATTTGCATACTGAATACAAGTTGCATCAGGGATGACTTTGTACAGGTCATTAATGAATGTGGAGAATAGGAAGGGACCTAATACAGATCCCTGTGGGACTCCAAGGGTGACTGGTAAAAGGGACAATAGGTTATTCTTCCATAGTACAGCTTGTTGTCTGTCACTTAGGTAAGAATGAAACCAGGTAATTGCTAGGTTATCTATGGAGAGTGACAGTGACAGGGTGAGAGTATCTATGCATGGGTCAAGAAACAACCTCGGCATATTGCAAAACCAAAAGCAAAAAAAAAAAAAAAAACAGAAAACATTAAAGCCATTGTTTTTTTTCAGGGACACCCCCTGCACCCCCATGTAAGGGGCTGTGCCCCCCTGTTAATTTATATATATATATATATATATATATATATATATATATATACATATATGCACACACACACACATACTAACTCTGAGATTGAGCAAAATAGGGGAAATGGTATATTCCCAAGCCCCGTGAATTGTGCATTCTCACACACTTGTCGACCTTCTGTTTAGTCAACCAAAAGTGGGCAACTAAACAGATGCTAACCAAACATACAATCAATTGAAGCATCTGACACATACTTATCTCTTTCTCACTCCCTCTCTCTGCATGGGCTATGAATTTACCTGAGTGTAGTTTTGGCCAACATCTGTTTAGTTAATACAATTTGCTTAACTAAGCATGTAGTCAACAGGTGTGAGAGATCGCACAAATCTCACTTTTGAGGAATATGCCCTTTCCCTGACATTATGCAGTGTTACAGTTATTGTCTCACTTTTTTAATTTTGCAAGCACTGAAGTTATTGCTCCATCCATGAGTAGTAATGTGCCGGCATTTTTTGATCAACATTATGAACGTTGATGTTTGGGTCTTTTGATTATTTTCATTAGACCCATATAACATCTAATAGGTGTAATATTTTTAACCTTTGTTGGTTGGGTTATGCCCACGTGGCTAGTAGTCTCTTTTCAGAGGTGACCTGAAGTGGTACTTATACTACAAGGGGAAATTTGGCAGGGGCATCTGGGAACTTCCCCTACTCTTTTTTGATAGGTGTCGTTGGATCATTTACATTCACCACAGCTGCCACCAAGTTTGGCAGATACGGCCTTGGTTTAATGTCTCATTCAAAGGACAACAAACTCAGGAGTGCACTGCTCCCCTTATGCTGCACTGCAGTGACAGTAATCCATCTACCCAGTGTAGGAACAGAACCCACAGCCTGCTGCATCAAAGGACAGTGTGGTACCTATTATGACACTGTCACTATATACACCTGCATAGATATGGGGTATGGATGATCTGTATAACCTACATCTATATCTTCAAAATATAGATAAATCACTAAATCATGGACGGTAAAATACACAAAAGAGAGAACCTCAATGCACAAAACACTGAATAATTCTGTCCATCTAAAAACCCTGTATCAATAAACTTCACCTACAAACTCAGATCAAGCATTGTCTGAATAATAGTACTGTTAGGGCAAATGAGATGTGTAGGGTTTGAGTTAGTGTTAGCAAAGAAGAACACAGAACATGTATAACACCAGATTTGCATGGCACTAAATGTATCCTCTACCTTAACCCTTACTTTAATCCACAAACACTCGCACATACCCACTAACTACTATAATACAATCCTGCACATCTTCACAACCACTACATTTTCAGTCAAACATTCATTTTCCTGCACACTCCTTACTCCTACACTGTAAAAAAACTTTATTTCAACCATGTGTGATTCTCACAAATGCGCATTCACTTATTTGTGCATTCTCTCTCTCTCTTTTTTAACAAAAACTATTCCACCAAATGAGTATTTTACTTTTTGAGTTGCAATGTGCTCCTACTCCACCTTAGTAATAATACCTGTTAACCCTAATCCTAACCTGTATCTTAAATCAAATAAAACAAAAATATAAATTTGTGGAATCTCTCAAAGTCTCAGAAAAAAAAACAGTATGCAACCTACACTGGGTCCAAAACAAACCAAGAAGAAACTTTGCAGTGTGGAGGGTGTGATGTTCACTTCCTAAGTTATGTTATGTACTTAGTTCACTTAATAAAAATTGAACTGTAAAATATAACTGTAAAATACGTGTTACAAAATAATCAAATAGAAAACAGTAGGTAGTCCACAGTTGAGTTAAAATGGAATATCCTTTATTGAAACACACAAAACAAGTGATCCTAGCTGAGTATAATGAAGAGCATCAAAAACACTCCTTATATATATTAATCAGGTTGTTTGGCGCAAGGGAGTAGTCACAGAGAGTGGTTCTGTTAAAAGCAATAAAAGCATTACAATCATTCCTTTAGCCAAGCCACCCTTCCCCCTTAACACCATAGTGTAATCAGAGACTATGCTACCTAAAACTGAAACTAGAAAGCTAGAGACAAGTTGCAAACTAATACCTGTTTATTAACACTTTGTATAGGCTAACCAACTAATCCAAAACTTTATTAATTAAGAAACAAACAAACTAAAAATGACTCACTGACTAACAAAAATATCTACGAACAGACGTCTTGTAACAAAGATTGCTTTCATATCAAATAAATACTTCATCAGGTTTGTGTGTCAAAAACAAATCATAATATGAATATATATATATATATATATATATATATATATATACATATACACACACACACACACACACACACACACACACACACACACACACATATATACACACACACATATATATATATATATATATATATATATATGTGTGTGTGTGTGTGTGTGTCTGTGTGTGTGTGTGTGGGTCCCCTTCACATGGTCGATATTTCACACAGCCGAAGACCATATGGCTGAGACCATATGATCGACTTTTGAAATATCGAGCATGTGGAACGTGCATGTCCATAGAGTGCGGAATGGAAAGATTTCCATCTTCCGCACTGTAGTACGATCTCGGAGTTGGACACACAAACAAATCTGTTAGGGGAAAAATATAAAACTAAAAATGTACAATAAGCTGGTTGCATGTGTGCACACCCTTAAACTAATACTTAGTTTAAGCACCTTTTGATTTAATTACAACATTCAGTCTTCTTGGGTAGGAGTCTATCAGTATGGTTCATAGGTTCATACTAGGCTATCTGCCCTAGGCAATTATAAGCCTAGCCCGATTCTGTATGGCTTACGCCACCCCTTGATTTGAGTATACTGTGCCCTTTAAGGTTTAGTTTACTGTGCCTCTGTTTAATAGTGACACGTGAGTAATCCCTGGGACAAACCTACGATCCCCCATCCACCTATCGAGATTCTTCTTGAAGAGATTCAGTGAGGTGCTATGCCTCACATGAACTGGCAGCTTATTGTACATTTTTTATATTTTTCCCCTAGCAGATTTGCTTGTTTTTCAATTGAATTGCACAGGTTATAGGTCACATTAAAGGTGGGAAAAGTTTTGAAATGATTTATTGTGGTCTCAGTTTTTTAAATCACAAAACCCTGGCATTTTAACAGGGGCGTGTACACTTTTTATATCCACTGGGTATATATACAACTGAAAACCTATGTAGGACGAAAGAACATAAAAATAATTGCTAAGCTGGAAATACAGTGATAAATGCTAAAAACAGACGTCTAACTAAGAAAACAGTTTGAGTGTGTAAGAGTGCACTCAAGAGTAACTGCAACCTTTAACCTTAAGCTTAAACACACACACACCACACACACACACACACACACACACACACACACACACACACACACACACATACACACACACACACACGCACACACACACACACACACACACACACACACACACACACACACACACACACACACACACACACACACACACACACAGACTCCTATTACATATACCACTTACTTGTTTTGAAGAAACACACACCTGAATAAAATGGCCATTTGATAAAATGGACGTTCGACTAAAAAACTCTGCACTTCCATCTGCCAACCAACCTAATCATTGGAATCCATCTAACTCTTTATCTATATATGGTTCTATTGTGTATGATCAAACTAATTTAATGTCAAATTGAAAACACTGAAAAAAAAAGTTTGAACATAACACAATACAGAAAAAGAAAAATATTGACTGAAATAATATCGAGAAAGGAATACTACTCCCACTCCTGATATTAACACTAAAACCCTCCATAGCACTAGCCTCAAATATGTCTTTACACTGGCAGTGTTACAGCAAGGTTTTTATGAAGGTAAGGCATAGGTTTAGGGTTGAAGGAAGAGGTAGCACTAGGGTTAGGGTTAGTGTCCATTACTAAGGTGGTGCAGGGGAGATAATTCTACCACTTGGCTATCTGTACCATCAACATTATACCACACCCCAGTGTTTGTCAAAGAAACAGCATTCAACAAAATGCAGGGAAACCATGTGAGTGTGTGTGTGTGTGTGTGTGTGTGATTGTGTGTGTGTGCCTATGCATATATACACATATGTATATTTTTGTATGTGTGCACACATAGACACACATGCACACATATAGCTATAGATAGATACATTGATAATACACACACACACACACACACACACACACACACACACACACACACACACACACACACACACACACACACACACACACACACACACACACACACACACACACACACACACACACACACACACACACACACACACACACACACACACACACACACACACACACACATTTACATTTGTACAGGGAGTCATGATGATAGGGAAAACAAAACCACAAGTTACAAACCAAGTTCCCTAATACTGTAATATAAAATATTTCATGTATTATACCTACCAGACTACTGTACACTTGTTACCTGTTTCTGATTTTTTTTTTCTTGGTTTGGAGTACTATTTCCAATTTCAATAAATGTAATAATTCTTTAGGTTCGGAGTGGAGCCTATACTCTGATATCAAACCTTGATAGGGAAGGCAATCTCTAACCTGCAGTCCAAATAAATTCTTGGTGTCTTCCCATTCTCTTTCCCTCTCTGGTTATTTACAGGTTCCTAGGATGTTACTAGGCCATTGACCCGAGGGCCTAGCTGCTAAATCCCAATATAATACTAGATGAGAGATGTCATCCATGCCCAAGTTTTTTTTAGCAAGGACTACCCATGTCCAGGAGACAAGCTGGAGCAATCCCTGGCAGAAATGTATGGCTTCCCATCCAGTCATCCAGGTTGAACTTAAACAGGGTCTTGGAGGTGCTCTGCTTGATATGGATTGGAAGCCTATTCCAGAGCAGTGGCAACATGTGAGAGATATATATTTGTCTCTCCAGCAGGTCCTGTTTAAGTTACTTGCTAGACTGAGGTCCTTGGAATGGGTGGCTCTAGTCCCATTTGACTTATGGATGTCCAGCATTTCCATTAGATTTGGGTAAGAGATAGCCCTGTAAACCAGAAGTAAGTCACCTTTAAGTAGTCTATATAATACTGAGTACAGTGAAAGCGACTTCAGTCTGTTCGTATAAGACGTGTTGGAGACCCTGAATTTTCTTAGTTAGAAATCTCTGAGGTCTCTCAAGTTGCTGCAGGTGTCTGGTATGGTACATACCAAAGGGAGCATTACATTCAATAACAGGCCTGATGAGGGATGAGTACAGGGAAGTTATAACTTCTGCTCTTTGAGGTGATACCTTTGCTAATCCAGTGAGCGATGTAGAATGCCTTCCTCACCACAGCAGACACATGTTTGTCTAAAATGAGGTCACAGTCAACTTGTGTTCCCAGGTCTCTCACTACAGAAATGGTACTTAGGGTATTATTGTTTATTTTATAATCAGCAGGGACAATGTTTTTATTGAAGGGAATGATGATGCATTTTTTTAGCATTTAGTTTAAGACCATGGCTTTGGCACCAATCATTGGTCTGTGTAAAGTACGCTGACATCGCTAGGGGATTCAATGATAGCACCCAACTTGCAGTCATCCTCAAACTTGATTAGCTACAGCCCCTCCATTTTGATCTGGACTTTTGAGAAGTATATGCCAATCAAGAGGGGGATCAGCACTGACCACTGTGGGACCCCACTGGTAACAGGTCTGCTGGTAGAGGTAAAGTCTCCCACTCTGACTGAGTGCTGTTGATCTGTGAGCCAGTTTGCAACCCACCTGACAACATAGGGGTTGATATTCAACTGAGTTAGTTTGTCAATGATGCCTGAATGTGGGATAGTGTCGAAGGCCTTGGCCAGGTCAAGATAGGCTGTGTGCATGGCTTTGTCTTCATCTAAGGCTCTAGTCACATTCTCGAAGAAGTCCACCAGGTTTAGCAGGCATGACCTGCCCTTGACAAAACTGAACTGGACAGATCCAGGGTTTGGACGTCACCTATATCCTTATTCATGAGGTCCATGATGATTCCTTCCATTGCCTTACAGATGAGGCTGGTTAAACTTATGGGTCTATAATTACCCGGGTCTGTTGCCAAGTCGTCCTTGTGAAGGGGGATAACTGTCACTGTTTTCCATTCACTGGGGACAAAGCCAGTACTCAGGCTGTGGCTGAACAGAGTGCCTAATGAAGTAGCTAGCTCTTGTTTTAGAACATTAAGAACGCAGCCTGGAATGCCATCTGGTCCCATGGAGGCTGTTTTCATAGCCTTGGAGAGAGCATTGATGACCTGCTCTTTGGAGATGCAGGGAGGAGGAGATGATGAACACATGGTTTGTGGTGTGCTTGGAGGGGATGGGGGGGGGGTGAAATTTTCACCAAGCCTGTCTACTGGTAGGTTTGCAATTTCTGTAGGGTCGGTCTGTGTGATGCCATCCACAATTAGTTCAACACACATCCGAGTCCTACCTTTTAGGTTGCAGACATAGCTGAAGAAAACGTTATGGTTATCCTTGGCTATGGTTGGTAAATTTTTCTCATAATTGCTCTTTGAAGATTCTACAAGTTGTCTTATTTGCTTGTTTAGGCTAAGGAAGGTGCTCTTCCAGTTCTGGGACCTCACTTTTGTATTTTTAGACATCAGCTTCTGTCGCTTATTGTATAATTTATTAATGCTAGATGTCCACCAGGATGGTTTGTTTTTTCTTGAGGATCTTGCTTTAATCCTATCTGGCATGGCTGTGTCTACATTTGTGCAGATGTTTATACAGGGCATCAGTATATTCCTTAGTATAGCCGTCAATACCACCTGTGGAAGCTGGAGCTTGGAAGTTAATTATACCATCCTTTAGGACAGTATAGTTAGCTTTGGTAAAGTTTCTTAGCCTGACTTCTCCTTCGAGAGTTCTGGTGATTTGCTACTTCAAAAATAACTGATTTATGGTTGGAATTAACCAGTGCAGGCCCTACACTTGAGGCATTGCATCGGTCACTCATATTGGTGAGGACCAGGTCTAGAATATTGGAGCCCCTTGTGGGGTGGTGCACTACTTTTTCCAGGACACTTGCTCCCAATACCTTGGTTCCTGAATCTGTGCTGTTGAACTAATGGTGGTACACTGCTATGTATAAAACAGGAGTTGCTTACAGTTTTAACAGAACACAAGTCACACCTCCAGTAATCACATCAAAGTGAATTAGTGGTGATCCTAACAGACAATTACATCACACTGTATATATCTTCAAGCTACATCGCATTACACATATGCTACACTAGGAAAACCTACAAAATTTAAATCCTGCCAAACATGGAGTCAAAAATAACTTCTTTTTTATCCTAGATGATCATAATATAAACTGATCAAGTAGCACACAATTATCCTAATCTGCTAACTTTAGAACAAATTTCCAGCTAGTCTATACTTCAACTAAGCCAAGCCATATTACACAGAGGCACTCCACACCAGATTAGGCTCACCTGAAGAGACCTGACAAGTACAGACATAGCTACCATGCAACTACCCTCCCAGCTCTGCTGAGATATGTCCGTAGTCATGCAAAATGGAGATCATCATTTCTTATTTAAGCCACTCATTCTTTCTTTCCATTTTAAGAACTTTCTATCTTTATTGAGCTGAAACCTAATACCAAGGGTGTAGCAAGGCATACACAATCTGTATGCCTTGCTGCATGCTTTTTTAATAATTTATTTTGTACAATAACGCATGCTAAAATCTGAATTAAAAAAGTTATACCTTTGAAGCCAGAGAAGATATTTTCCCTTTGCTTTAAACATTATAGTGCATCAAATGCACTATGGATACTAACTAGTTAAAATTAAAATGTAAGTGCAGATACCTGTGAAACCCAGAAAGGTACTTCTCTTTAGAGTCAAATGTTGCAATGTCTCAGGAACACTCTGGATACTAACTTGTTAAAATTAAAGTATAGCTGGAGATGCTTGTGTAGCAAACAATGACATATATTCTCCCTTAGTTTTACATGTTACAACATCCTAGGGCTATCTGGACATTAACTTGCTGAAATTCAAATACAACTACAAATACCCATGACGGAGAGTAAGTTATTCTCCATTAGATTAAAATGTTGCATTACCCACGCAAATTAAGTAGTTGTGGTTGCAGTTGCAGCTCCACTGAAGTTATCATGTTTGGGCTGCCACAGGAACATGCCTTTGACAAGATGGCTGGCAGCTTGGTGAGAGTCAAGGTCATCAACCTGAACACATACTCTCTCACACACACACACACACACACACACACACACACACACACACACACACACACACACACACACACACACACACACACACACACACACACACACACACAAACTAGAGCATACAGAGCATACTGGCTGTGTTGTATCCATCCAGTCATCCATTCACAGTCCCATTTTCCCATTTTTGCATATGGGGTTGGCATGTCACTCGAACAGTGACAATCAGCTAGAGTCAGCATTCAGACTCCTCGGGTGGCTAGCCATTCCACACATGCACATGCACACTCACACTGATGGCACATTAATGTTTAAAATGATAATCTGCTTTTTTTCTAACTTAACTGTTTGTAAGGCTGTGCTGCAAGCAGGACAAAATGCAGCAGCTATTCCAAATCCACCTGCTGCAGACAAAGTGATGGTAGCAAATACCAAATTCACAGTAATGTCAAAGACAATTTTACTTATTAAGTTACTTACCAAGGAGGGAGACCTCAAGGAAAAGCCCATGGTCTTTAAATGGGTAACTGGCAAAACTTTTAGAGCCTTCTTGGACAGTTAAAGGAATTAATATCAGGAATATGATGATGTTTGAAAAGTACTGGTAGTTTGAGCTGGTGCTACCTCTGGGACACAAGCTCAATAGACAGTTTCTTCTATAATATCTCAATTATGTGATTTAAAGCATGGACTTTCAGTACAACTATGTCCTAAACACAACATTTTTCCCCAGAGTGTATCTTCCTCCCTAAAGCATGATCCCTATACCTTCCTGTAATAAAAAGCAACATGATTTAGTAGTTTCTTTTCTGCTAGGACACTTCTATCCTGCTTGTTTCTTCAGTGTATACCATGTTGTAGACCAGTGAAATTTCATGATACCTTCTTTAGGAATTTTCCTCCCTTGCTCTTGCATCATTTTGTCTATCGCAGTGGCACACCAGATAGTGATGTCATCTCACAGTAAGAAATCCCTGGGTTCGACTCTCGGCTGGGGTGCCTTCTGTGTGGAGTCTGCTTGTCCTCCCTGTGTTCCCATGGGTTTCCTCTGGGTGCTCCGGTTTCCTCCCCCATTCCAAAGACATGCGCTAGGTGGATTGGACACTCTGAATTGGTCACAGGTGTGTGTGTGCACGTATATGATATGGAAAAACTACAGTAGGGCCTATACCTTCCTTTTTTTCAGATTCTGCCCTTAAAATATGATTAGATCCTGAGGGTCAACATATTAAAAGTAAAATGATAGAAATGTCAATCAGTGACAAATTTGAAAGGGCTTTGCTTGCTACATTACGGAAGTGGTTCTGCAAACTGACTCTAAGCGTGATGAAAATTTTATTGTATTGGTAAAGAAATTGTTATGCAATGAAACTGTTTTTAAAACAGAAGAGTGTGAACCTATGGTAAAGTCTGTGCCATATTCCAGTAATAATCAAAAAGTCTCAGCTGGAGACATACTTAATTTTTACATGTTGTTAAAGGGGTCACAAAAGTAGATTTTGTATTAGAAGTATCAGGTGTTTTACCTGTGAAAAGTATATGTTCATAGGTAGGTACTAAACTATAGGCCCTAGGGCCTATATAAGCCTAGCCAAATGGTACCCTGGCTTTTGCCACCCAAGAAAATTATTTTCCTGTGCCCCTGTCAAGCAGAGCCACAGAAGTGATCCCGGGGTGAATTTCCTATCTCCCATCCAATCATCAAGATTTTTCTTGAAGAGTGCTAATGACAAGCTTTGTTTGATATAGATAGGTAGTTTGTTCCAGAGTATGGGAAGTCTCTAAGACAGGAATCTATCCCTCCAGCATGTTCTGTTTATTGTGGTGACCAGGTTTATGTCCCTAGAGCGTGTAGCTCGGCGGGATTGGGATTTCTTTACGTGGAGCATATCCAGCAGCTCTGGGTTTGACATAGCTTTGTATGTTAGGCAGAGATCGCCTCTGAGTAGGCAATATGCGACAGAGTAAAGCTGGAGTTTTTTTTAGACGGTCTGCATAGGGCATCTGTTTGAGGCCAGTAATAATCTTTGTGAGGTATTTCTGTGGCCTTTCCAGTTGTTGTAGATGTCTTGTGAGGTACATACCAAAAGGGGCGTTGTACTCTATAATGGGTCTAATGAGTGATGAGTAGAGGGAAACAATGACCTCTTTTTTCCTGGATGAGAAACCTTTTGTGATGAAGTGTGCCACGTAGCTGGTGAGAAACATAATGTTAATCATGTTAAACTTATGGAACATGATAAATTGCATGCAAGAACTTTGTGGTACTATAAAATTAAGTGTAATGTCTTAAATGATTGCAGGCAGCTGGAGGGCTTACTAGTCTCAGGCAGAATGTTTATACCTATACTGGTGCAGTAAGTCTAACTCAATAAAATACTTACTAAAAAGCAGTTGAAGTAATGTGCATTCATGTAAATACAAAACAGTATCCTGTTACTCGAATAAAAATATAAACAGACTTTGGAAAGGTGGGTCATTCTGTTGCCAGGTTTTCCAATTTTAGACGTTACATGATAATGCTGAAATATTTGTTAATGCACTGGAAAGAATGTAATCCTTTTGCTAGACCACCGTATCAATGTAGAGGAAGGTAACCAGTAAGTGAACAAACCTACAGCTACACTTCTGTGTAACCTGAAAAAACAGAGAGAAACTACCAGACACTCTCACAACCGTGTACAAAAACAAAGATCAATGCATAGTGTTAGAAAGTCCAAAAGATACAAATTTTGGCTAAGGCTACACAACAAGAACATACACCATTTAAAGAGATAAATCAGCATACACCTATGGTACAGCAGAATGCAAAAGCAGAACCAGTAGAAGGAAGGGAATTACACTGGTAAATATTGCAAGATGAAATTGTTCCAAACCAGAAAATGGAAATGTTAATGAAAATTGAAAGCTATACAGAGAAGGGAGAAGAAATAACTATCTGAACTAGAGAAAAGAGATCACTCACTGAGACAGTGTATTCCAAGGGAATAAAATTATAAAGCAAAGGAAATGAACAATCTGAGCATCTGTCAAGCTATAAAAGAAAGCTCCAGACATGGAAATTTCCAAGCAGCAGGTCAGCACTGAGAAGGAGAAATGTAACAATAAGAAATACTTCACTAGATTAGTAAGAGGAAGGAACTATCTGGTTAGACTACTAAATCCATTGCTCCCTTTGTATGACAAAAAAACTCAAATAAGGGAAGGCTCCAGGCAATGAGTATCTATAAGCAACGGAAAAAAATAAAACTGGAGATAAAATCCTTGTAGATGGAAAGCAGCACACGGAAGAAAAAGACATTGAAAGGGTGGTATTCAGTCACACCATGACAGAGGGAAAGCAACCTAAAGAAGCAAAAAAAAAAAGGGTATGTTACACTGAGAGAAAAGCTAACCTTGAACAGAGCCCATATGAAATTCTCATTGAACCAAAACACAGGAACACTAAACAGAAGAAAGAGGGATCCAGATATCAGGTTCATAAAGAAAAGGAAAAAGAAAAAAACATGAATAAGGCAGAGATAGTAACTGACATGAAAGAATATCAACCGGCACTAATGGATAATGATACAAGTGGCCTTTTCTAAAAAAAATTAGACCCTGAGAACCCAGTGCCTGGGTTAAAAGGAGAGGAGGCAATGCCTTCTACTTCACAACAGACTGACCCTGAAGGTACTTCTTTCGGCTTTTCCCGGTTAGGGGTCCCCACAGCGGATCACCTTGTCCGCTCATGACTGGCAGTGGAGTTGTACTGTGTTGAGTTGGCAGCCCGGCGCCCACCCTTCCACAGAAGGCACACACACGCACTCACTACTTAAAAAAAGCCCAGTGGGAAGAGGAGGCTGAGTACAGCAAGAGAAAACATAACTAGAGCTGCACACCGTATTTTCACTTCTTACTCAAACTTAACATTAAAAATGATTTGTTGTACAGAGTAAAGACAGGAAGAAAAGAAGCAGTATGCCAACTATTAGTGCCCAAACCTTTCATAAACCTGATGATGAAGACAGTTATATTAGAGGGGCACGTAGGAATGGACAAGATTAAAGAATGGATTCTAGCAAGATTTTACTGGCTATGAATAACAAAAGAAGTTAATAACTGCTATGCTGGATGCTGTGAATGACAGAAGACAACCTCAAGTCCAACGTTAAAAGAAATTCTTTGCTTCCAATAGTGTTTGAAAATATCACTACGGATCACTACAAACACTGTTGGGTTAGTAGTAAAACCAAGGAATGGGTTTCAATACATTGTGGTTGTCTTGGGCTTTGCAACTAAGTACACTGAGGCTCTTCCCCATGTAAAGCTAATGTTAAATCTATGGCTAGGGAGTTAGTCTTATTATTTTCTAGACATGGGATGCCAAAGAAAATACTCACTGACCAGGGGCCTCCACTTATGGCCAAAATAATGTGCCAATTGTGATAGCCCTTTAACGTCATGCAATTAAAAAAAACATTCTGCTGCGCCTTCTCTTTACTTTCCAACACCGCTATATTGTGAAACGGTGACATTATAAATCAAAGGTATCTACAGGGAAATATCACACTGCCAAACACAGCACTGAGAATCGCACATACTCAAGCACTACCAATGCAACTATCTTCCGCGATATATTCCATTTCATATATATACAGGAAAAGTGACTTTTAATAGCATTTTAAACAGATTCCAGATTCTGTCCTCAAACTGAAACACGGAGCAACTGTTGAGGAGGTTACTGGAGCTTGCCAGTGCTGTCTACGTGTTCTGTTGTGTTACAGGAAGAATATGGCTGTGTAACATGAAATGCTTTCTCAGAAGTGATAAAACAGTACATGTTCTCAAGGTTGTGGCTACATCCCAACTGAAGACAGTCCTTAAGGTGTGAAAGTTGTGTCTGCAGTTTTGGTATGAAGATTAGTATGTTCAAAGCAGGCTCTGAACTCTGGCAGTAGTTATTTTTTGTCTTACATCCTGTTTGTGATTTTCTTAGACACAATAACATGGCGTGGCCTATGTCTGGACAGTATCCAGCTTGCAGAAGAGACGCTTCATCTTTATCATGCACTAGAGCGAACTGTTGCTAACTATGAAGTGGGTAAGATGAAAAATAACACTTCTAAGTTAAAAGGTCCCAATTCTCTCGCTCCTAAAAAAATACATTACTCTCTGAAGATGAGGGAGGAGTGGTTACCCCAGACAGGGGAGGTTAAGTATACTGGGGTTATGGGGGATCAGGAGATGACCAATACATGGAAACAGCATCAGGAATAATGCAAGCACTGTGCTAGACTGTGGTGGTGAAAAGTTACCCGTGTCACCAGACAAATCTCAAAACTTACTGGTGAGTCTGTGTCCCCCATTGTCTCTTATAGTCATGAGGCTTAGATAGTGGCTGAAAGGATGTAACCACAGATAACAGTACTAGGAATAAAGTAAATGAACAGGATAACTGCCTTCAGTCCCCACAAAAGTGTGAGGAGCTTGGCAATCCATAAAGATCCCAAAGTACAGCCAATTCTTCTCCACACTCAAAGCAGTTATTAACTGAGGTGGTTTAGACGCCTTGTTGGTATGACCACTGTGTGTCACACAAGTGAGGTACAAGTTATGGCTCACAGGGAAGATGCCCAGGGAAACTGAGAACACAGGTGGGACTACATCTCTCAGTTTGCCTGGAGATCCAATAGAATGAGCTGAATACTGTCACTGAGGACAGGAACCTGGTCTATCCTACTCCACTTGCCACTTTCACAATTTTCACCAGAGGAAGCAGTTTAGAAAATTGATGGGTGGATAAATATTTTTTAACAGAGAGACATAAATTAAAAATGAATAGTTAAACCAGTTTGTCTTGAGGTACAGAAGTGCTCAGGTTGTCAGATGGTTCCTGCAGCTTACTTTTTGGTCCACATGCTCGACTTGTCATCAAGATGAGAAATGCCCTGCAAAGAGGTGAACCTGGGCCCGAGGACCTCGCATTCCATGAACCAAGCAGGAATATCAGGGTAACCAAAGGAATACGCAATTTGGTAGTACTGCAATACAGCAAACATACAACATGCAAGTGCCAGGTGTAGTTGAAGGGACATCAGTCAGGTTGCTCTTAATGCAGCATCATCATTGGCATCTTCTGCAATTTTTGTATGCTAGGTCTACAACCGTTCTCCAACTAGTCAGCATGGATGTTGCAATACCCTGTGCCAAGGACAGCTATGCTCTTCCATACTGTGGCTATGCTTGGCTTGAGTGCAAGTTCACCTTTGCTGGGCTCATGCTCTTGAAACTCTGTGCATATGAAGTGCTTTTCCTGGGTTTTCATCTAGAGGGAGTGCCTGCTAAATGTTTTTAGATAAACTCCATTCTGCTAGGATGGGTCAGCTGGTATTGTGGCAACTCCTACCCTCCCCACCTGGTTCTTCCAGTGCAGGGGCTAACACTCAGGGCTGAATCATCTAAACACCAATTAGCACTTTATCCCTACATATCATACAGTCTGCAACACAGTAACACAGAATTTGACACAGAGAAATACCTCAGACTTGTAACTCATACAATTACTAAACAAATGTTTAAATATTCAAATATAATTACATATAAAAGTCACAGCTACTCAATACATAATGGAATTTGAAGATGGCAAAATATAAGGCACAGAAACCACTCTCTTATGGGACAAATGGATTAAAATTTATAGAAATGATTCTGAAATGATTTTGGGGGATTACTTCAATGGCTCTGCTGGGTAGAGGCACAGGGGAACTAATCTATGAGGGCGGCGAAAGCCAAAACATTCCGGCTAGACTTATAAATGCCTTCGGGCATACAGCCTAGTACCTACCTATGAACCTATAAAATTGTCAGCTAGGATGCAAGACAGTTCCTTGAAAGTCATCTCTTCCATGTGACATATGTACTGCTGATTACATTGTCAGTATGGTTATGTTTAAGGAATTCTCCTAAATAGAACAAGCTTCTTTTCTGCTCAAGGGCAAGCTAGGAATTACTTAACACTGTGACATATTATCATATATCTGACTACACATCTTCAAGCAAGTAGCAAAGTTCTGAGTTGGAGCTTTCTAAATGATGTCATGCATTTGCATAGAGCTCAGAAAGCTGCTGCTTGATGTCATGGTCTTCAGTGTTTGAAAGCACATGATTTCATGCACATACAGTTTGCAAACAGGTAATCTAGCTCATGTTGCAGTACTGACAGCATAATCTAAGAAAAGATGTATCATACATGAAAGCAGAGCCCTCCATATATCTCATGTAGGACATTTGCCTTCCTCTGAGCAAAGGGATCTAAACACAGATCCTTCTAGGCTACACATACGGTATCCTTCATAAGAGATCCCATGAAGAATGACCTAAACCTCTTCATCCATGTTGCCTAGACACTAACTAAAGCCCTTCTGGGGAGAATGCAGAGGGGTAATAGGCCAGGTCACCGTGGACTGCTTAATTCCAAGACTATTCTCAATGGAGGAGTCATATGGTGAGGAAATACAGTGGATTCTCACTAGTCTTGTCTGTCTCAAGATGTCTGTCTCAAGGATCCCTCTCTCTCTTCAACTTCCTTTCCCAGGAAACTGAGGGGTGCAAGACAATTTCCTACTCTTTTGTTTCAGCATGGGGCAGCCTAGGATTACCCAGCATGCAGTGTAGCAAGTATGCAACTGGCAAATGGCAGGTGTAGGTGAAGCAGGCACCAGTTTCATGGGAAGTGCATGCCAGAGGCAGTGCTTGGTTGCAGAAGGTCTGTCCAGGGTCTTTTTATGGTGTCAACCCTTCTTCCCAAAGAGTAACATCACATAGCCTTCAGGACATGTCCTACCAGGCAACACAAAGTGTGCACATGTCAAAAGTTTGTGTATTTGCTGTGTGCCCAGCTGGTGCAGAAGAGCTTTAGAAAGTCTCTCCAACCCTAGTTAATAAGTCATGAATGACCTGAATAAAGCTTCATCACTGTCAGGTGTGATCGACAATTCTTTTTTTGGGCTAACTACAAGGATCTCTCCATGTGAGTAGGCAGGCAGAATTCAGGTTCCTGGCACACTAACATAGTTGATGCAGTGTGAGTACCTAGGGATGCACTTCGGATGCTCTTTCATTCTAAGGTAATGATGGGTGCAAGTCATCCCCTCATTAGTCAGAGTGGAACTCAGAATTCATGACAAACATGAGGCCGATTCAATTATGAACTTTTCTGGAGGCCGTTTGTGTTACTGTCTGGCATCCATTTCCCTTACCATATGTACATCAGGAACCAACCTGAGAACATGTGGGGAATCCTCATGACTGTCCATGTCTTGAGCAGTCTTTAACTACCTCTAGTGTTTACTATTCATTTCCAGTGGGTGACCACAATGAATCTCTGGTGTTCAATAAGTACACAAAAAGAGCCAATCCAGGTCCTGAAAAGTGATCTGATGATCTAAAGCCAACAAATGAGAGAATTTTCCTACAGCTGGATCAAGATGTGAACTGCATAAGTGAGAGAATACAATGGTGTAGTGCAGGGATGAGAGTGTCGTCCTAGCCAAGCAAAAGATGGAGGAATGTGCAACAGAGAGAAGCCCCGCCCCAGCCCAAACACAGAGGTGAGACACTTGGAATTCTGCAAAGTTGGAGACATCAGGAAAGGAAGTTTCAAAAGTTACCCAGTACAGAAAGCCTCTAAAATCATTTTAAGTATTCATGTAATATAAAAGCTAACCATTCAGTTTACACAAACTAAATAAAAAATAATCTATACTATAAAATAATAAACATACTTTTTACAAGCATGCTAGATTGAAATCTGAAATATAGTACTCAGACTAAGGTGGCAATAACACGTTATGTACACAGCTTGGCATTATCTGATAGTTGTACTAAGGTGACATCTAGTGTTCAATTTTAAAATTCTACTTACCAAATACTGACAGAAAATACTCATTTGAATTTAACATTAAATTATCTATTGCTTATCAGACATATCTACAGCAGGTGAACACAGACTGACACAACTATTGAAAACTACATTTTAACCATAAAATAAATAAATATTGACTACAGTTAAACAAGTGGGGGAAAGACATTTCCATATAACAGTTGCAGATGACAAAATCTGTATGTACACTTACAGCACTGCTGTTTTCCTGGACAAAACATTCCAGCATTTGTTCCACAGGCATCAGGTATACTATAAACTAAATAAAATATACCTAATTTTACAAAACACTTCACACTTAATATTAATATGATAATTAAACACATGGGCTGGATTCAGACACAAGGGTGTAGCTAGGAATACTCTGTACTCAAATGAGTACATTTTTTCTGATCATCTCTTGGGAACTTCACTATCAAAAAGCACATAATGTTTAGAACTGTGTAAACAAATATTTACAATACAGAGTTCCAAAAAGAATGTGTGAAAGGTATACACCTTTAAAATAGCATTTAACTGATATAAATGGTAACATTTGAAAATAATGTATCCCCTTCCTATATGTCTGGGTTGGTAGCATTTTGAGGGTTAAGTACACTTTTAAAAGGATAGGTGGGTACTGGGGGCAATAACATTAGGTTTGAGTACAAAATGTAAATTTCTGTCTACACCCCTGTTCAGACACATAACCCATAGAGCAGGAAATGCTCTGTGAACAGGAAAAACAGCTACATCTAAGCCACAAATATGGTATTCCGAAACCCACACACTCAGGAAGGTACTTCAGCCAAGAGCATTTTCTAAGCTGTGCAGATAAACTGTATGATACAATGTATGATGCAGAGAATATAACTACTTAAAATGATAAACACTGTAGTAGCACTTGTCTGAGCACATTGCGAGTCTGGGCTGTGTGACACTTTAGTACATGGTACACTGCTGATGGCTTCAAAAGACCTACTAAAGTGATTAAACAGTCCACGTGGCAGGAATATGTGCAGCTGAAATGTATGGCACAAGCACATCCCCAAGTAATGTACAACATGGAAAAAAAGTTTTGAGCAGGACTGGAAATCTGATGTGCACTGAACACATCCACATGTGCTGTACAACATGGGTAAGGCACACTGTACAGCAGGTATGCACTCCATAAAGTTTACTATACAATGAATACATCCCCAGTGATATGTTCAATACAACACAGAACATACACATGCTCCATTTATTTACATGGTACACTGGAGGTAGCTCCGAGACATCTATAATACTTACCAGGAACACACTGAAGCAGGAAACCCCATTCACTTACACAGTTTTCTAAACTGCCTTTGTTCCATCTAAAACACTACCTAGGAGTACAGGCGAGCATGCACTGCTTGTTTGTGCAGCACACCTAAAGCAGCCCCACTACAGCTACAGTATGTCGAGGAGTACAATGCTGTTGGAGTGTGCTTCAAGCATTCGTATGGCTTTCTGAAGGTGGCCCACTTACAACTACACTACTTGCTAGGGGCACAACATAACAACAACATGAATTTGACTGAACAGCTAGGGAGACTGGACAGAAGAAAAGCAGCAGTCATGGGCAATAGCAATAATGTTTCAAATGACTGTAATAGATCAGATTGTTGCTCTAAGGTTATTTAAACAACAATTTCAGTGATCCAAGAAGAATTTCACTCAGTCTGTTAAATAGTGAGAATGTGTTGAATATTAATTATTAGCCCCATTCCTAACGATCTTTCTCCCTCCCATACTGCTTTGCACTATATCCATTCATAATCAAACCCCTCCCTAATAACACCTATCTATTCCACATTGCATCTTTTATTTTCCCTAATAATCCCTCATTTCTTATTTTGACAACATCATTATACTCTAGCCTTTTGTACCCCTCTACTCCTTACATTCAAGAGAAGATTCCAGGACAGCCTAACTCTCTCTTTCTTTTAGAAAATATTCCTCTCCTTACCTATCCTCTACCAGCTTTCAAAATCCACCATCACTGACTCTCCTACTGCCCTGCAACTTGTTGTTTCCTTCTTCATTGCTACTTCCACACTACCTGGCATCTCTAAAATACAGATTCCGGTACTTAATTATGCTGTTCTTCAGCTGATCCTTTATTCCTCTCCTCCTTCTGTGCCATCTTTCCTCCTACCATGACTCAATGATATCTCACAATATCTCTCCAACTCTGTCCCAACCACCTATCCATACTTTCTCTTTACACTCTCCACAAATTGCATCAAACCTATTTAATACTGCCCCTTACCTTTATTCCAAATATACTGATTAACCGCACAACTCAAATCAAAACAAAATGAAGTGTAAGAATCCTCTGCAAAAAAAGTTTGCATAATTCCCCAATGTACTAAAATCGTTCTAGGGGGAGATATACACCCTAATTTTGCCCCACTTATCACAATTAACACAAAGATCATTCTCTCACTCTCACATACTTATATAACCCAAAAACAGCCAAATCCCCAACCCTGGTGATCTCATTTTTGCTGCAATAAATGTTTGAACCATAAGAAATAAAACTGCCAAATTACATACCTGGATTACTTAACATAAGCCTGACATTCTCGTTGTAACTGAAACTTGGCTTAAACCCAGCACAAACAACTCTGAAGTTATACCTCTTGGCTATAATATCATCTGTAATGATCATATAAAAAGGAAACATGGTGGTATTGACTTAATATTTCCCAACACCTACCACAGTTCCTCTTACAGCAAACCAAATACCTAAATTCAGTTCAGCAGAGTTTCTTATTGCTTTCCTCAAAATAAACAATTATAAAAAATGTATTACTGTCCTTTAAATACCTCCTGGTGACAATTCTGCTATACTGGAGTCCTTTAAATACCACCTGGTGACAATTCTGCTATACTGGAAGATATCCTACTTTGGATACCCATAACATTTCTACAAGAAAAAATACTACTAAGTGATGTGAATGTCAATTGGTTGGACATTAACTCCCGTACATCTAACCTGAACTTATATGGTTTCACACAACTAATTAATAGCCCCACACACTATAGCAAGACATCAATTCCCTACTAGACTGGATCCTAGAATCAGACTCTAGCAAATACACCACCACAGGTACAATGTCAGACTTTCTCAGTGATCATCTCCCAATCTGACCAACAAACTGTAAACAGTTTCAAACTCAAAAAATAAGAAAAGTGAATGTAGTAACCGATTGCACAACTATTTTCATTGTTAAAAACAAAAAAACAAAAACAAATAAGCTCTTTCGTCCCGAGCTTAGCATATAGGAACTTCATCAGATGAAATTTTAACAATAAAAATAGTTGTGCGATCTGGTACTGCATTCGCTTTTCTTATCTCCCAATCTGACTCTCTCAGTGATCATCTCCCAGTCTGTAAAAGACCAGACATCTCACACATCCAGTTAAATAGCGTATTTATAAAACAATGCTCATCCTTTTCATGTTTATCGCCAAAATGTTCATTACTACACTATCATCTATTAACTGGAACTTCCTAAAATCCTCCCTTTAGATGATGCCATAAATGAATTCAGTACAACTTTTCTAAATATACTAAACAGCCTTGCACCTCCTAGAAGGAAGAAACTAAAAACAATGCAATTTGGCTAACCAAAAAGAGTAGAATGCTAATGCAGGATGAAGAAGAAGCATGGAAAGAATGGCAAAAATATAAAACACCTCAATATCCTGAAAACTTCAGAATGCTTCACAATCATACTAAAATAAATGAAGACAAAAAAACTTTACTGAAATAATGTTCAGAATAATATTAAACATAACCCTAAACAGTTTTGGACATCCATCAAAGAAATCTTACATCTTGGCCAAAAATTCAACTCAAACTGCTCTCCCGATAACTCACCATTCGAAACTGCAATACAACTCATTTCTTAGTTTTACAGATAGTATAGTATCTCCAACCAAGGAGTCCTCACATCTAATCCCAACCCTGCCCAACAGCCACATATCACCACATCCACTTTCACCTTCAAACCTGTGCTCACATCCTATATAAAACTACTATTAAACAAACTTAAACTGTGTTCTTCTTCAGATGATGACCTTCCCAGTGAGTACCTAAAACTAACAGCCAAAAGCATTTCCTATCAGTCTCAACCATTATAAATAGGTCAATACAGGAATCCAACATTCCTTCTCTCTGGAAAAAGTTACACATGATTTCAAAGCACAAAGGAGGAAATTCAACAGACATTAATAACTTTAGATCTACAACAATCTTATCTCCCCTTGCCAAAATGCTTGAAAAATGTATTCAAAGACAATTGCTAGACTATCTCCTACAGAAAGAACTCCTATTCCTTACACAGAATGGCTTCCATCCTTCCTATAGTACTAGCACTGCCCTTCTCTCATATACAGATACTGTCAAAAATCTAGAGACAACAGCAAACTAGTCTCTTCATTATTTCTAGACTTGTCTAAAGCCTTCAACACAGTTTGTCACAGCAAATTTGTACTTCAAATGTCTTCACTAGTTCTCTCTCCGCCCACCTTTTTGGGGTTCAAAAGCTACCTGTCCAATAGGTATAAGTCAGTAAAATGGCACTACATGCTCTCGCCTTACGTCCCAGTTAACCACCACTGTACCACAAGGCTCTTTCCTTGGTCTCCTCTTTAACATTTTCATCAGCACCCTCTGTACTTCTACCCAAAAGGCCACCCTAATACAATACGTAGACGATTCCACTCTCATTTGCACATCTGACAACATGGTACACATCAAACAAATTACTCAGAAAGCTTTAACAGCCACTGAAACATGGCTTTGTAACTCAACTCATGCTCAATCCAAAAAAGACCAAACTACCATTTTCCCCAAATCCCTCTTCCATGAAGAACACAATTCAAAGTCCTCACTCTTGATAAATGAACCACAGAAGTCACTTCTCATAGTAAATTATTAGGGGTGATAGTGGATGAAAATCTTACATTTGATCTGCATATACAAAATTGCATAAAAAAAAAAAAACTCTAGGGAACGTTCATACCAATTTAAGTAAAACTCCACTTGCCAGTACTTATCTCCTTCTCACACTTGTTTATGGTGCTCCCATGCCAGTACTTATCTCCTTCTCACACTTGTTTATGGTGCTCCCATGCCAGTACTTATCTCCTTCTCACACTTGTTTATGGTGCTCCCATGCCAGTACTTATCTCCTTCTCACACTTGTTTATGGTGCTCCCATGCCAGTACTTATCTCCTTCTCACACTTGTTTATGGTGCTCCCATGCCAGTACTTATCTCCTTCTCACACTTGTTTATGGTGCTCCCATGCCAGTACTTATCTCCTTCTCACACTTGTTTATGGTGCTCCCATGCCAGTACTTATCTCCTTCTCACACTTGTTTATGGTGCTCCCATGCCAGTACTTATCTCCTTCTCACACTTGTTTATGGTGCTCCCATCCTTACTAACATCCAGGCTTCACAAAAATTAAAATGTAAACAATGTTATCACAAAGTTGCTAAATTTACAGCAAATACCCCTTTCAGAACCCACTGCTGTATAACCACTAAAAAGTCTAAATTGGTTAGAACTGCCTCATCAACTAATGTTCACACAGCTTCTTACCACCTATAAAATTATCCAGCATCCACCTGCCTGTCCAGCACTAAAAAAAATTCTACACAACTACATTCCCAGTTGGCCACTACAATCCAGTGGCAAAAAAACTCATGTCTGTCTACAAACCTATCAAATCTGCTGGGCATTGTCTGTACTCATACAATGTTGCTAAGGCTTGGAACTTTTTATCTGTATCCATCAGATCAACATCCTCCCTCCCACCTTTCAAAACCTCTGAAAGACTTCCCAGCTAAAATATGTCTTTTTTCTTGTTCAAAACCAGGAGAAACTATATCATTAAATGTGAACAACTACCTATTCATTCCATATATGTCCTTACTCTCCATTCTTCACTTACTTCCTTACTTTTATCAAATTCTCTTCCCTGACTTTCCCTCAAAATATACCATAAGCCTGTTAAGGAACTCCATCAATGAAGATACTTCAATCTCCAAGCTATAAGAAAACCATGAAGAAGAGGTCACAGTGTTAATGAGCAAATATGCTGCAGAAATGAGCACTAAAATGTCATAAGAAAAGGGAAGACTGGGAAAGGTCAAGAGGTCAAGAACTACAGTATCAGGGCTTTTAGTAGGACAACTGCACCAATGGAAAGGATGCACTGAGACAGATTATCAGGTAGTAAGGCATTTCAGATGGCAAAAAGAGATATAAGATTAGTTTGTCAAGTTAAACATGACGGGAAACAGCCTTATAGATGCTGTGCTACTGGAAAATGAAACTATTTTTTTGCTTAGCTTTCATAAGGGAAAGCAGTGAACTGCCAGAATGGAAGGGAGCCACCTGAGCTAATGACAGGAGTCTGGACAGTCAGCAAAGTTCTGAAAGAGAAAGAAGTACTGTTGGGGAAAAATGTGAGAAACAGGTAATGGCTGAGTGGATTCACTTCTTATGTGTTATGGGAGTTGAATGAAAAGCTGGTGCACCATGCCGCAATGCTTTAAACTGTGCCATCAAACAGTTGGTGAGAAGACAACAGATGTGATATTCCTGGAGCATAGCTCTAACCAGGCAAACACCATGTAATCCATGGTGTACACATTAACATTTATGAGGCCTCAATACAACATGTTTTAAAAAAATAAAGGGTAATATTTTGCTTGGTACAACAAATGTTGGACAAGATAACAACCTTGATCTCCTCCTCATCCAACTTTATATAAATAAGATCCCTTATGACATCACAACTAACTGCTACACTACTCCCTCTACATTCCCCTCAGCCCATACCTCCTCCCTAACCAGTACAGAGTCCCTATATATTAAGTCAACCATTCTCCTAGGAGACTTTGACTATACCTCCATAAAAGGGAAGACTTATATAACCTCTAACATGGTCCTTACCAATATGGAGCAGATCTGTTCCTCACCAAATGTAACTGCCTCCCTGGACAAATTGGATCACAAGTCAGCCACTTTCAAAGACTGAAGCCTGAGACATCTGCCAATACCTTGGTATTCTGAAACTTTGCAAAGGCTAATTTACTAAACTAAGTGATGACCTGGCCAAATTCAAAAGCCTTCTCCACCTTCACAACCCCACTGCTTATGCAGAATCCCTTACTGCCAAATTCTACGCAGATGTAAATAGCCACATAGGTGCATCTGTGCCCCTCAGAAGAAAATACTATGCCAAATATTACATCTGTAATAAAAGAAAAAAAAAACTCTCACCCCACACAAAATTAAATCTAACGCCCAAGAAGCCAAAGTGTTCTTGCTAAACCAAACAAGGAATTCCTGTATCAACCAAAGCCAGACATGAGGTAAAAGTGGCCACTCAGGTGAAAAATAACTACAAAGTTTTTTTTTAACTTTATTAGAAACCCCCAGAAACAATGCCAAGCACTATGCAGAGTTAATAATAAATTACATCATATACTCAGTCCCAGAGAGCATAGCCAATCTACTGGCCAACAAATTCACTGTACTCCTCTCTCCCCTCTAATACTTTTGGATCAAATACCGACATCTACCCCCCCCCCCTCAAATCTCCCAAGAACAAGTTCTCAAGGCACTATCTTAGGCCAAGGAAACTGCAGAGACAGACAACACATCAGGCTGTCTATTGGACTGAAACAAGACATATCAGACTCCCCTTACGGAGGCTATTCAATATTAGCCTTAAAATAGGTTTTGTGTCACATGAATGGAGGAGAGCAAAAATTATTCCCTTACACAAAGGTGGGACATCAATGGACCCAGGTAATTATAGGACCATAACTCTAGCCAATCTCATCTGTAAGGCTATGAAAAAGATCATTATGGAACTTATAAATAAAATTTAGATATCCTCACACTTTTGACTCCACCTAGTTCAGATTTATCCAGGGCAGGCCTTGCCTAATTAACCTGGTCAATTTCTTAGAAAAAAAATAACTGAGGTGATAAATGACAGTAAATCAGTACACATGGACATATGGATCTTGCAAAGGCTTTCAACATGATCCCACATTCAGGCATCGTAGAGAAACTCTCCTAGCTAGTAATAAAAAAGTTAAAGAAATATTTATTTTTATTTATTTAACATTTGTTTACCAGGAAAGTCTGACTGGGACAGAGCCCATTTTCAGCAGAGGCCTGGGGAGAAATGCGCCATAGAAACTGAGGTTATGGATTACCTGCAAAGTGAAGGATTCAGTGTAGAAAGTATAACTCTGATATCATCACAGCAAGATAGAGCAATGGACCCCCAAATTAAGGAGAAACTAACGGAGTGGGAAACATCTGATCAGTTGCTATATGAAGATTATTTGGAGCCTTCCAGAGGAAACCAGAACAAAAGTTCAATTGGAGTTGCACAGAAAGGGAAAGAACAGGAAACGGTGGCAATTCTGACACAGTCAATGTTGTGGTGTGAGTTCCCATAAGAAAGAGCAATGGATGACACAGGATGAAACTGACAAGAATGTGGCAAAAGAAGATGTTGTGGAACTTTCTATAGAATGCCGGCAGGAAATGGAGAACAAAGAATGAGCCCTCAGTTTAGAAGAAAATGATCTAAGAGATGAGTAGCTTGACTTAATACAGATGGACAGACACATTAAGATCAAAGAAAGAAATAGACTACAGAAAGTCAACAAAACTCCAAAAGTTAGAAGTTCGATAAAACAAATGAATACAGTAGTTAGGACTCTTCAGAGAGATTTATGCGATATACAGAAGTAAATAGGATATATTACTATGCAGCTAAATTAATAACAGATACAGCCTTACCACAAAAACACAGGACAGTAAGGGCAGAAATCAAATGCCATCATGGAAGTATCAAATACAGAAAACAATAAAGCAATTAAGACTAGAAGTGTCACTTTTAGAATAGTATAGAAGAAGGAACAGATCAACAAAAATACTCAGAATGATAGATGTGAAAAAGCAATGTGCAGTATCAGAACAGATCAGGATTTTTTTTTATTTATTTAACATTAGTTTATCAGGAACGTCTGACTGGGACAGAGCCCATTTTCAGCAGCAGCCCAGGGAGAAACGCTAAAGATGCAAGTCTTTGAAATGTGGGAGGAAACCAAAGCATCCAGTGGAAACCAATACAAGTGCAGGGAGGACATGCAGACTCCGCACAGAAGATACCCCAGCTGAGAATGGAACTGGAGATCCTCTTGCTGCAAAGTGACAATGATAACCGCTGCACCATTGCACCTGGTCTACTCTGCATTACTGGAAATAATAAACTAAAAAATATCAGCACAGCCAGAAAACCTTAGAAGACGTGCAGATAAATATAAAGGAACAATGCAAAATAAGCAATTTATTGATGACCCAATAAAGTTTTATAGAAAATTGGGAAATAAGGCAAAAGGAAATGAAACACCACCAAAATGAAGAAATTGATACGTTTTGGAGAAATCTCTATGAAGATCCTGTGGAACATAACAAAGATGCTAAATGGATAGAAGAAGTAAAAGAAAGAATAAAAAATTCAAATGTACAGGATATGAAATGGGATGAAGTAACAGTCGAGAGACTGAAACGGGATCTACTTTATTAACTCGAACATTCAAAAGTTTGAATGCATAAAGATCGACACATATGCATCGAACTCTTAAACGTTCAAAATTTAATAATAAAAAAAAATACACAGAAAAAAAAAAAAAGATGTAGGCATGGGGGCTCACCCCCACACCCCCCGCTACTTAAATATACTAACTCCGAGATCGCACTACATTGAAGTGAATGGAAATCTCGATCTTTGGAGATTTCCGTTTACAGTTTTCGA
Source organism: Protopterus annectens (assembly GCF_019279795.1). Lineage (NCBI taxonomy): Eukaryota > Metazoa > Chordata > Ceratodontiformes > Protopteridae > Protopterus > Protopterus annectens. Next base: position 1,499,352,860 of record NC_056732.1, on the reverse strand, counting down.
CGGCTTGCACTTTCGATGCATATGGTTCGATCCATATGTATTTGCGGTTTTACGCTTTTGCGTAAATAAAGTAGACCCACTGAAACAAAGTTAAGAAAAGCTCCAAACTGGAAAACCTCAGGCCCAGATGCAGTGCCTAACTTATTAACATCTTTACATGAAGATTTATCCATAAGTAAGAACCATATATATATATATATATATATATATATGGGTCTACTTTGAAAGACCAACACACACACAAATCACCGAGACCAGATAACTGACAAATTACAATACATAGTATAGCCACTAGCCCTAACCCAAACCCTAACCCTAAGGTCCCAAAAACATACTCCTACTCAAGACCCAAACTGCAAACTCATCCTAAACTATAGACCAATATCACACACTTGCCTTCTGATCCCTAACTCCGACACTAACACACACTCACTCAAGCATTAGTTACTTAGATATTAAGTTAACAGGTTGGTTTAGTGTCATATAGAAGTCCACAAACACAATCAGCTGGCACATCAGAAAAAGAAAAAGCAGTCAAAGGACAGATGGTGAGGGCAGCAAGAATGGTCAGCGAGGAAGTGGACTTTAACCAGGAAATAAATTTTATTAGTCTCTTATTCATGAATTATCCATCCCATCATCTGAACTTTAGCTTATAGCCAAGCTATAAAGTGATATAAAAAAGATAAAAACCCATTTTGGTTAGTAATATTTTATTTAGTAAATTATTTTCAAAATGAAAATGATTTAAGAAGTTTAAGAAGTGGGTAATATTATCCATTACAATATTCCCCATATATTTATACTTCAAATGGTATTTCTAAAAAATAAAATTGATATTAATAAAAATTGATAAAATTTTAGTTTAGATAAAACAGATGGTGACATTAAGTTTACAGGGAACGCATAATAATGCAGGAAGGACATTTCTTTCAAGGACATCTTTGAGAACAGTGTGAGGGATTTTATGTAGGCAAAACTAGTAGACAACTTAGGGCAAGGGTTAAAGAACATTTAATGAGTATTAAGAATAACAAATCAACAAACGACACATCAATCAATTTCAAAATCATTCTTTTAAGGGAAAGTAACCAAATATAATTTAGAAGTAGGGGTTTACGCTTGTCATTTCATTTAACATGGAGGAGTGGCTCAGGCTTATGCATGCTGCCTTTTTTTTTGTTGTTAATTGTGATGATGGGGGGTTTTGAAAGTAGACCCATATATATATATATATAAAAGAGTACGTAAAAATGTATTAAGATACACCCTACACTGATCGATTACATTACAGCAGGTTTCTAGCCCATAACCTCCAACAGATTAGCTGATTTTACTAGTTCTATAACGGAACCTAGTCCATCTAACCCACCCTCCCCCACTTATTACAGAATACACCTGGCATAATGGAAAGTCAGTTTCCCACTGTTTCTTCAGCCAGCCTGATTGACATGGGCATTCTGAGGCAATGTGGCAACTGCCGCATGTATAAAGACAACCTACTACTTCTAAAACATGCAAATACACCATGTGAGAGATGTATCTACACTATGAATCTGGAATCTAAGCTCTCTCTTACGTAACAACAAACCAAATACTAAGCAGGTTGTCAGCATCCCCACACATACCAAGCACACAACATAAACCCACATTCACAGAAGTACTCAATAGAAATATACCAAAACAGCAAGGATCTCCTAAGCATAAACCTTCTGCACACAATATGGTCCCAACAGCACGCACTACACATAATAACACACACATCAGTGTCTCACCCAATAAGCCCATAGGACAAAAGATATCTAAACCAAATATCTCGGTCATGGGCGACTCCATAGTGAGACACAGAGATGTCCTCCTCACTAGGCTGGACAAGGAGAACATCACGGTCAGCTTTTTGTCTGCTGCCAGGATCTGCCAAATCATGCATACACTTAAGTCTCTCAACAGCAAGTACTGTTAAGACTCCATCATAGTCCATGTTGGAGTGAATTACTTGAGACATACCTCACTGGACTATATGAAGACAGACATGATGGAGCTTTCAAATTATATGTTCCAGGCAGGTATGCTCCTAGCCCTAAGCAGCATTCTTCCCTCAACCAGGATGATGCAACAATACAAACAAAAAAAGACTGACTTCAACAATTGGCTTAGCTTCTGGTGTCAGTCCAGGGGGATCCAGTATCTTCTATCAAAAGTACATATTAGGCTAACGACCACCAGGGCCTTTATAAGCCTAGCCATGCAACACAACCCAGTTGTGTCCCTATCTGTCATGGGCATTCCTTACCAGGAGAATCCAGAGTATAAAGTCATTGTCCTGTGTGGGAGGTATGTTAGTTTTGTCCATTACTGTCTGCATCTGTCTATCAGAGATTTTGGGGACAGACCCGGGGTGATTTTTTGATTTCCCATCCATTGGTCAAAGTTACATTTAAATAGGGTTAGGGATGGACTCTGTTTTACATGGATAGGGAGCATGTTCCATAGCGTGTGGATCCTCTGAGACACATTTCTGTCTTGTCAACATGTTTTCTTTACGTCACAAGCAAAATTTAAATCCTTGGAGCTAGTGGTTCTGATACTATTTGTTTTGTGGTTGTGAAAAAGGTCCACCAGAGTTGGATCTGAGAATGCCTTATATTGCAGAAATAGATCGCCTTTCAGTAATCTGTAGGAGACTGAGTGTAGACAGAGAGCATTAAGATGATCCATACAGGACAATGACTTTATACTCTGGATTCTCCTGGTAAGGAATCTTTGTGGGCATTCCGACTGCTGAATATGTCTGGTCAGGTACACGATGAAAGGGGCATTATACTCAATGATGGATCTGATAAGGGCTGAATAATGTGGCATTGTGACTTCCTTCGACCTGGATATCATGCCCTTACTTACACATTGGATGACACAGAATGATTCTCTTACTACATTGGCCACATGTTGATCAAAGACCAGGTTACTGTCTACATAAATTCCCAGAACCTTGAATAATGGGTCAACTCTTACGGATATTTTCTTGATGGAGTACTTTGCCTGGGTAACAGTTTTTTCCAAAAGGCACTACAATGCATTCTTTGGCACTGAGTTTTAATCTGTGACTTTGGCACCAGTCATTTTTCTATGTTTGACCCTCTTGCAAGATGTTTGTGTCATGGGAGGATTCTATGATAGCTCCTAATCTGGAGTCATCTGCAAACTTGGTCAGCCAAAGGCCCCTGATATTAGCCTTTACCTCCAAGAAGTACATCCCAAACAGGAGTGGTCCCAGCATGGAGTCCTGAGGTACCCCCGCTGGGACCAGTCTCTTAATGGCAATGATCTCACCAATCCTGACTTCCTAGGTCCTGCCTGTGAGGCAGATGGCAATCCAGTGAGTTATGTAGGGGTTTATGCTCAGTTTAGTGAGTCTGTCAACTATACCTGAGTGGGGTATTGTATGTGTATGAACACCCTGAACAGGTCCAGGTAGGTAGGTAGGTGGTATGCACCATTTCCCCCTCATTCATTGCACTAGTGACCTTCTCAAAGAAGTTCTCCAGGTTTACTAGACATGGTCTTCCCTTGACAAAGCCAAATTGGGTTGGATCCAGTGACGTAAGGTTGCCTATGTCTTTGTTGATTATTTCCATGACAGTTTGTTCCATGGCTTTGCATATTACAGACAAATGGGTCTGCAATTTCCGGGGTCAGTTGATGCTCCATCCTTGCGAAGTGGGATAACTGTTGCGGTCCTCCATTCTTGAGGTCCAAAGCCTGTTTTGAGGCTTTGTACCATGAGAGGAGAAAGCTGCTGCCACAGAACCAAACTATATTAAACTACAGACCACCAGACAGCTGCAGTCAGTACATACTAGTTACAAAAACACCATGAGACTTAACAATGAATTATTTCACAATATATGAATTCTGAGGGACTGGTGTGGTTAATGCCTGCTATTTAATTAAAAAATGGTTATCATAGGTTCATAGGTTCATACTAGGCTATCTGCCCTGAGGCAATTATAAGCCTAGCCTGATTCTGTATGGCTTACACCACCCCTTGATTTGAGTATACTGTGCCCTTTAAGGTTTAGTTTACTGTGCCTCTGTCTAATAGTGACACGGGAGTAATCCCTGGGACAAACCTATGATCCCCCATCCACCTATCGAGATTCTTCTTGAAGAGATTCAGTGAGGTGCTCTGCCTCACATGAACTGGAATTCTATTCCAGAGCGAAGGGAGCCTCTGGGTTATGAACCTGTCCCTCCAGCAAGTTCTATTTATTTCTGTGCTGAGGTTCAAGTCCCTCGCGTGTGGCTCTAAGGGATTTAGATTTACTGAGATGGAGCATGACCATTAATTCTGGATTTGACATAGCTTTGTATGTCAGGCATAGATCGCCTCGAAGTAGGCGTTATGCAACTGAGTAGAGCGGCAGTTTTTCAACCGAGCAGCATATGGCATCTGTTTGAGACCCTTGATCCTCTTGGTGAGATACTTTTGGGGTCTTTCTAATTTCTGCAGGTGTCGGGTAAGGTACATCCCAAAAGGGGCATTGTATTCTATGATGGGCCTGATGAGGGATGAATAAAGGGGCATGATTACCTCTCTTGATCTAGATGTGAAACCCTTCGTGATGAGGTGGGCTATGTAGAAGGTCTTTCTAACCACTTTGGCAATGTGGTTTTCAAAGGAGAGATTGTTATCAACTTGGGTCCCCAGGTCCCTAATAACTTTCTCTGTACTTAATGGGTTTCCGCCTATGTGGTAATTTGTGGGCACATTGTTTTTGCCAAAGGGTATGACTATACATTTTTTGGCATTTAGCTTTAGACCATGGCACTGGCACCAGTTATCTGTCTCTGTGAGACCTTTTGAAGGATGTTTGTGTCAGCTGGAGAGTTGATTATGGCGCCCAGTTTGCAGTCGTCTGCGAACTTGGTGAGCCATAGTCCTCCCACGTTTGCCTGTACCTCGGAAAAGTATATACTGAACAAAAGTGGTCCCAGGACAGAACCCTGTGGGACGCCACTTGTGACTGGTTTCGAGTCTGACATGGCTCCAGCAACTCTCACTCTGTGGGTTCTGTCTTTGAGCCAGTTTGCGCCCATCTTGTGACATAGGGGTTTATATTTAAGCTGGATAGCTTATCTATGATGCCCGAGTGGGGTATTGTGTCAAATGCCTTTGCAAGGTCCAGATAGGCTGTGTGGACTACCTTCCCTTCATCTATGGCTTTGGTGACTGTTTCAAAGAAGTCAACCAGGTTCAAAAGGCAGGATCTGCCCTTGACAAAGCCGAACTGGGTAGGATCTAGTGTCTGTAGATCCCCAATGTCTTTGTTTATGAGCTCCATAATGATCCTCTCCATAGCCTTGCAGACTAAGCTAGTCAGGCTTATGGGGCGATAGTTTCCAGGGTCCGTAGAGGCTCCACCTTTGTGGAGTGGGACCACTGTTGCTGTATGCCATTCTGTGGGCACATATCCTGTAGTGAGGCTGAGATTGTATAGCTGTTTTATTTGAGGGATTAGTTCCTCTTGGAGTTCATGTAGGACGCAACCTGGGATGCCATCTGGTCCCATGGAAGCAGTGTTTTTTGCTTTGGAGAGGGCAGCCTTCACCTGAGCATCAGAGATGTTTGGGAGGCAGCCCTCTGCCGGGATAGATACTTGCTCTTTTGGGGGGAGGGGGTGGAGAAGTCTGCACTGAACCTGTCTGCCAGGATATTGGCGATGTCTGTGGGTTCAGTGTATTTTTTGTCATTTAGAATCAACTCAGAACAAGTCTGGGAGTTGCATCCCAGGTTTCTAACATAACTGAAAAAAGCCTTATGATTGTCTTTGGTGTCCTGTGCAAGTTTTCTCTCGAAGCTGGCCTTGGAGGATTTTATGAGGGATTGTAATTTTTTGCTAGTACTGATCAGAGATGCCTTCCCTATTAGGGATTTTGCTCTATCATGTAGTAGCTTCCTCCTTCTGTTATATAGTTTATTTATGGCAGGGGTCCACCAGACTGGACGCCTGCCTTTGGATGATTGGGTCTTGGTTTTGTTTGGGATAGCATGATCCATGCATTCCTGGAGATGTCTGTAGAATGCGTTTATATAGGATTCTGCAGTTTGGGCCGTAGTTTCCACTGGCCCTGGGGCCTTGAAGGATTCCACTTTAGTTTTGAGAAGTGAGAAGTTCGCTTTTGAGATGTTTTTCACTGTGGTTTTCTGGGCTGGGGGTGGGGTCGGGATGTGGACATCTAGTGAGATTAATTTATGGTCTGATCTTACCAATGAGGGATATACTTCTGGTGTGGAGCATAGAGTCCCCATGTTGGTAATGATCAGGTCTAGTATGTTGTCCCCTCTTGTGGGAGTGGTGACTAGTTGTTCCATAGCATTTGAGTTTATAATTTCCAGGAACCTTTGGGCTAAGGTGCTGGGGCTTGAGTAGTGCTCCCAGTCAATGTTTGGGTAGTTGAAGTCGCCCAATATAATGGTGTTCGGAGAGATCTTCATGTTCTCCAATGTTTTCAGGAAAGCCGAGTGGGATTCCTGACTTTGAGAGGGTGGTCTGTAGGATGCTATAAACTGAAAAGCAGTCTTGCCCACTGTTAGTTGCACATGGATGGTCTTCGATACTTAGTGCAATGCCACTAACCTGGAGGTGTGGATATCCTTGATAAATATGGAAACTCCCTCTCCTTTTGTGGTTTGGTCTGGGTTTTGGGGCCGAAAAGCATGATATGAGGTATAGCCTGGTAGTGCTGGGGTGCTCTCTGGAGCCTTGAACCAGGTTTCTGTCACTGCACAGATATCGATGTTCTCCATACTGAGGAGAGCTTCGAGTGCGTGCATCTTGAGGTTAAGACTTCTGGCGTTTAGCATCATTACCCTTAGTTTCTTGTTCCTTGTGCTGTCCATGGGGGTGGGTTTGACTTTTGAGCCTTGCCTAAAAAAGGAACTATGGGGGTGGCAAGAGCCTTTGTCAATATCCGAAAGCCCAGTGGTGACAGGTGCAAGCCGTCCCTAGCGAAGCAACGTGGCTTGTCGAGCATGTCATCCCAGGCTGACAGACACTGTATCCCCTTTGAATGACACCAAAATTTTAGCCAATTGTTAAAATCGATCATTTTATCTTTGTACTGTGGCATCATTCTAGGTGAGGGTAAGATGCTGCTCAAGGTCAGGGTCATACCAGCCTGGGCTACAGGTTCTGATGGTCTAACTAAAGAAGAGACCTGACTTTGCAGAGTGAGTATGTTAATAACTCTATCATGAATTAGAAATAACTGACCAAACAATAAAGAGAAAGGAACAGATTGACTATAACTATACAAAAGAAATACATGGGGAAACTGTTAAGTAAATGAAAAAAATGCAAACATGCCCCCAACCCGTACCCCAACAGAAAAAAAAAAACTATGAAAAGTTATCAAGTAAGATATATGGGAAATTAAGTAAATTAAGTAAAGGAAAAAAATGTAAACATGCCCCCAACCTGTACCCCAGTGGAAAAAGCCAATGAAAAGTTATTAAGCAAGATAAATTGAGTTGTTAGACAGAAGAGGAGAGGTGAATGGTTAAACAGCAAACAGGTCGGCCTGAGATACAAGATGCTTAATCCTGGAAATGGTAAGCACAGTAAAAAATAAGTATTTCCTAACAACTGTTTCATGGTCTTGGAGTAGCAGCCTAGAGTCCAGGGTTATGTGTAGACTGTGCAGCTTATCAACAACTTCAAGGGAGGTGGGTTTCGCATAATGATTAATGTTGTCACCTCATAGGCACAAGGTACAAAGTTTGATTCTGACCTGGGGTTATTTGCTAGGCTTAAAATGATCCTTCAGGACATATAGGCTAGTGTTCACTTGTGAGCAAATAGTTTTTCTTCCACCATAAAGGCAAAAGCTTTAAATACTTAAGTTTGTGGAAGACGCAGAGGGGCTTGTCCCCCCCACTGAAGAAAATGCTTTATTTTCAGTCTCATCCATTAGGTTCTGTACAACGTTTTGCAGTCCAAACAGTGGTATTTACCAAAATTATTTTCAAGTGGTTAACACTTTATCTTACGTACAGGAACCCAACTAATGTTACACATACATACAAGGAGAGTTAAAGACTGGGAACAACGTTTCAGTTTGCATTTTCACTCTAAAATGTCAAAACTTTACTATGCATCAAGTTATCCAAAGCTTTATGAAAATAATTCCACATCACCATAACATCTGGTATTTTCTAGAATGGAATTCTGTAGTTCCACACAATTCTGCTGGAGAAACACATCCCGTCTTGCTGTTTTATAATCAGACTTTACTAGATCCATGATTCCTACTCTTCAATTCACAGGGAGGCAGCCACTTTTCTCATGTCTCATCCTTCAATTAAAGGAGGAAAAACGATGTGGCATTTTAAAACTGGAATCACAACTAAGGTTAATCTCTCATGTGTTTCCATAAAATATTTCTTAAGGGGTTCCACAAGTGCACATCACAGTCAAGATATCAGAAATCTGAATAATTAGTATGGATGATGATTTCCATTTCACCGTTAATCTTCATAAGTGTGCTACTTGAACTTTAGAGTCTATCAAGAATCCACAACTATGTACTGTTTTACTGGGAGAACTTAACATCATTCATAACCAGACTCATTTGAAAGTTCAGCACAACACATTTCATTGTGTTGAAGGCAAAAATGATTATGCACCACTCAACTCATAATTCAATGAAAACAACCATGGCATTTGATAATATTCTCTTTAATAATAATATTCATTTAATGATGGAAAGTCACTAATATAAACACTAAATAAAAAGGGGCAAATATATATCCTTGAGGCAGACCACATATTTAACTTATTATTCCAATTTTAAATACTTCAGAGCTAACTGTACTCTTGTGGCAGAACTGTGTAACAGGAAACCTACCTCAGTTAATGGCTGCTGGCTGAAAGCTTATTGCGTGTTTTCCTGATTGGTCTGTAGACCTTGCTGTTGCAAAAGTTGTTTGTCTGATTCTAATTAAGCTCAGTGTTTGCATGGGTTTGTGCTCAATTCCTCAGAGATGCTCTTGGTCTGGCTACTTAGCCTGATAACCACTGAGAATCTAATGTATCTAAAGCCGTCTGCTGTTAAAAAAAGGAAAATAAGTATACCTTTGCACTTCTGCTGATTATTTTTAATGTATTTTATAAGAATCCTGTATGAATTGTTACATTTCTCAGACTTTAGTAGACCTTCAAAGCTGAACTGTTTCCACTGCTGCTGTAGTACTTAATTACATTGTGTCTGCTAGTTTTACAGGACAGTAATATCTAGGCTGTATGGTTTCCCTGCACTTGAGCTCTAAAACCAATATTTTTACATTAACAGGGTTTTCTGACTGCACTCTTGTGGCAGATGTGTGCTGTAGAAAACCTACCCGAGCTGGTTGAAAGCTTATTGTGTGTTTTCCTGACTGGTCTGAAGTCCTTGCCGTTGTAAAACTTGTTTTCCTGATTCTATATAAGCCCACTGTTTGTGTGGGTTTGTGCACAATTCCTCAGAGATGCTCTTGGTTTGGCTACTTCACCTGAGAGTTACTGAGAATCTGTTGAATCTACAGCCATCCACTGCTAAAAGAAGAAAATAAGTATCATTTTGTACTTCTGCTGATAGTTTTTACTGTATTTCTTAAGAATCTTGCATTAACTGTTATATTTCTCACACTTTAGTAGAGTTTTAAAGCTGAACTGCTTCCACTGCTGTAGTACTTAATCACCAACCTATATGGGTTGAGTGCTGCTGGTTGAAAGCTTTATTGTGTGTTTTCCTGACTGGTCTGTAGGCCTTGTTGTTGTAGAACTTGTTTTTATGATTCTATATGAGCCCAGTATTTGCACTGAACTGCTGTCAGTGTCATGTATAGATTCAAACACTTTCAAGTTAAAATTTCCCTTAGAATAACTATCTCTGCAACCTTCCCCAGTCCCCCTGCTGCTCTAGGGACACCCGAGTTGCCCACAGAGCAGCATTACCTTGTTGGATTACTGCAGTTCACACTGACTATAGCCCCCATTCTTCATCCGTGTGTTATCATCCCAGTCCAGTTAAATCTTCCCACTCTTCTCCCTGGTTAAAACCATAGTCAAAAAACTGAAACCATGGATAGACACTTTCCTGCTATCTCGTTGTTCAGCCTGGTGGCCATGGGCATCCTGCGGCAATGCAGCAATTGTCTCATGTATACTGACAATCACTTATTCCTGAAACAAACACACATAGTATGTGAGAAATGTAGTACACTATGAAAATTGAGATAAGATTCTTACATACCTTTATCAAATGACAAACAGATTGTTAGCACACACACATCATTTCTCTCACTAAATAATGTCTTGAAACAGAAATTCACATATGTGGCGGTACTCACAAGAAACTTAACAATACCTCAGTGGCTTACAGTACACTGCCCTCAGAAACCACATGCAAACAAAACCAAGTCAACACCAACCACTACACATAAAAATACACATCACAGTGTCTCCATCAGTGTCTCCATAAGCAAGACTGTAAGGCAAAACACTCATTCAAACATCTTGGTCATAGTAGACTCCATCATGAGACACACAGACATCCCCCTCACCAGGCTGGATAAAGAAAGGGTTACAGTCAGTTGCCCATCAGAGGCCAGGATTCACCAGATCATGCAGGCACTCAGGTCACTCAACCACAAGTGCCAGTATTACTCAGTCATAGCACATGTGGGTGTGAATGACCTGACATATACCTCCCTAAACTATATCAAGAGAGGCATGATGAGCTCCTCTGAATACTTGATGCAGGCTAGTATGGGCCTTCTACCCTCACCAAGAATGATACCACAATAAAAACAGAAAATGATTTACTTCAATAACCGGCTTAGCAACTGGTGTCATTACAAGGGCATCCAGCATTTGTCAGTCTACGATGACATGATCAACAGACCACACTGCTTTGCCAGAGATGGTTTGAACCTAAGGCCACTATAACTTCAAATACTGGCCAAGACATTAGCAACTCCCATAGAGCCTTTTTTAGGCAGTGCCAAACCAACAGATCTACCAATGTAACAAATTTTTCTAATGCCAGGCTGAAGGTAGTACTGCTCAGTGCTACGAGTCTTAACAATAAACTGTATTCCCTGGAAGTTCTCTTAACCCTGGAGAATGCTGACATCTGTCCAGTTACAGAGACATAGTTCAAAGTTGCAGAAAGACCCCAGCAGTGCAAGATTACGATGCTTATCAGATACTCAGACCACCCTCTAAAAAAGAAAATCAAAAGAGTGAGGTGTTGCCATTTACATAAAAAATAATCACGCCTCTAGATTGGTCAAGCAGGATGATTTGCTTGAGCTGCTCCATGTCTGGCTAATCAAAGGCAAAATCAGCCACCATATCATTACTAGCTACAGGTCCTCAACCATGAACCATGAAAATCACTCCACATACCTGAAGTTACTAGAATCACTTACTATTCAGTCCAACATACTATTCATGGGTGATTTTAACTACCCCTCCATAACCTGGGAAACATACATGACCAGTAACATGCAGGCTCAGAGATTCCTGGACTTTGTCAATGCAAATGCTCTGGAACAGCTTTGGCTGCATTCCCACTAGGAGCTCAAATATCCTTGACATAGCACTCACAAACATGATGGAGCATTGCACCCCCCCTCCCACACACACACACAAGAGTAATGTCCTCATTGGCATGATCTATCTTAAATTGGTCTCCTTTGAAATAAATGTAATGGTAGAACCCGCATCAAGCTCTAAAATCCTAAATAATTTTTCCAAGGCAAATCACCTTCTCTTAAGTGATAGTATAGGCAATGTTAAATCTCCCCCTAACACTGAACACATAGAGGTCTATGTAGAAGTATATGTGAAAGCCCTGTACAAACAGTTAAATAGCTACATAGAAACAGCAGTACCTGACCAAACTAAACCCAGCTCTAGCTGTAAAAACAAGTCACCCTGGTGGACTACCGGCATAAATAGACTATACAACAAAAAGAAGAAATTCCTGTCTAGAAGTAAGTGGGAGGGTGCAGAATAAAGACAAAAATCCCTCATTAGTCTCAATAGGCAATCATGGAACTTGTCAAATCCTCAAAAGCTAAATATGAGGTTAAAATAGCCTCCAAAGCAGAGGATAACCACAAAGATTTGTTTAATTATGTCCAACATCTTAAGAGAAACACAACAATGTGCTGAGTTGGCTGTAGATGACACTACTTATACTCAAAATCCAAAGACAAAAGTAACGGATCTCAATGTTAAAGTTATAACTTTACTTTAATAAAGTTTGGAAAACTACTTATACTCAGCCAGAAAAAAATAGCAAACCTACTAGCTGATAAATTCAGCTCAAATTTCAACCTCTCACCACCTCTGGTCACTCCCCATGAAATATTCCCTACCATTATTTTGCCTGTTATCACAAAAGAATAGGTTATCACTGTGTTCTCTAAAGACAAAACACAGCATCAATGGGCCCTGATGGAAACCCAAGGTACCTATTAAAAAGCTTGAAACTTGACCTAGCAGACCTATTCGGATCTCTATTTAACCATAGTCTCCAGACAGGCTTTGTCCAAGTAGAGTGGACAGCAACAGTCATCTTTCTGCACAAGGGGGAACCATCATTAACCCAGGAAACTACTGACCCATAAGTCTGACTATCCTCATATGCAAGGCTATGGAAGGGATAATAATGGACCGGATTAACAATAAAATAGTAACTCTCCAGACTCTAGACCCAACCCAGTTCATCTTTGTTATGGGCAGGTCCTGCCTGCTCAGTCTGGTGGACTTCTTTGAAAGGGTCACCAAGGCCACTGATGATGCAGACTAATGATTGGTATCAGAGCCATGGCCTCAAACTAAATGTGAAGAAGTGCATAATAATACCCCTTGGGAAATCAAATACCCATGCAAATTACAACACTGATAGCAGCCCCCAAGAGTTGATCCAGTGGTGGGAGATCTAGGTACTCAGATAGATAATAAACTGGACTTTGATCACCACGTTGAATTTTGACCACCATGTGTCCTTGGTGGTGAGGAAATCCTACAAAATGGCTCAGCTTTATAAGTAAGGGTACGGCATCCAGATCTAAGGATGTAATAGTTAACTGTACTCAGCCCTTATCAGACAAATAATTGAGTACAATGCACCTTTAGGCATGTGCCCCAGCAGGCACCTGCAACAGCTGGAGCGTTCTCAGAAGTTTATCACCAAAACAATACAGGGTATAACCACCATCTCATATGTGGACAGATTAAAAGCCCTATCACTGTATAAACTTTCCTACCCATTACTGAAGGGTGATTTGTGCCTGTACTACAAGGCAGTCGCTGACCCAGCGCTGATGGAAATGTTGCATATTTGCAAAACTAACTCTGGACAAGGGTTACCCAATCCAAAGATGTAAACCTGATCTCTGACATGAAAAGATCATGCTGCAGAGACAGATATGTGTCCCAGTGATTGCCCCTCCTCTGGAATAGGCTTCCTATTCACATAAAACAGAGCCCTTCCCTGACCATCTTCAAGCGCAATCTGGACCAATGGATGGGAAACTGCAAATTTACTCTTGGGGTGTGCCCATGTCCCTTATGGACAGATGCAGTGTGCAAAAACGGTCAAAACCCTGCTTGCTGACCCTTATTATCATTCCGCTAAGGATAGAAAGTGTGTAAAATCTGGGTAAAACTGTCTAGGTTTGTAAGTTAGCCCATTAACCTCCTATGAACTTCTGAAGATGTGTGGCTCGAAAAGTTCATGATGAAACCTAACTTGTCATTCTTTTTTTGTTAACAAGTAAGAGTCCAGGCCAGTTACTTTTTATTCACACTAATCCAATGTAATTTCTATTAACAAATTATTATTATTTGCATGACTTAGAAATGTCTAAAATAGAATGCTGACCTGCATGTCTATGTTAAATTCAGAAGTTTGTCAATTTTGTGGTGGTTGAGTTACCTGAATTAAGCACGTGGTGATCATCATCAACATATATGGCTTCCCATACATTCTGCTAATTTCTCCAGCATCTAAGTCTCCATATTAGCTCTGAAGCAACTTTATTTTATTTTGAATGTGTGAACCAGTATACAGACTGATCCCACTGGACTTATTTCATACTCAGCTTTGGGGGCAAGCACAATAGGTACATGATAATATATGCAAAGTGAAACACAGAATGCTATATATACAAATATTATATATAACGTGAATATCAAGAGTTGGTCTGGGGGCATAGACAACACATATTATATACAGATTGACTAACATATACCCCAAAGCATCCCTAACACCTGTCCCCCACCTAGTATCTCTGAAGAGCAGGTCTTAAACACCCTCTCCAAAGCCAAAAACACAGCCACTATGGGACCAGACAACATCCAGGGCTGTGTTCTGCATGGGTTAAAACAGGAATTAGCATCACCATTGAGCATGCTTTTCAATCACAGCCTAAGCACTGGCTTTGTCTCAGTGATATGGAAAACAGTTACCATCATCCCTTTGCACAAAGGGGGGGGGGTTGCATCCATGGACCACGGGAACTACAAACCCATTAGCCAGACCAGCCTTTTCTGCAAGGCCCTACATGAAGATTCAGCCATGAGTAAGAACTATTTATATGCGCACCCTGAACAAACACCAACCTGATTAACAACAGGAAAAACAATGCTCATACTTAAGAGTGAACATGCAAGCTACCCTAAAAATTATAGACCAATAACTTGCCTTCTGACAATGTATAAACTATACACCGGAATGGATGCCAGCAGAGTTTATAGTCATTTAGAAGAAAACTCAATTATGGCAATAAAAGGGTAATAAAAGAAAGTCATATGGAACAAATGATCATTTGTTGTTAAATAAAATCATAGTGGAGAACTGTAAAAAGGGGAAGAATCTAAGTATGGCATGAATTGACTACAAAAAAGCATTTGACAGCATCCCCACATTCATGCATAAAAGAGTGCTTAAAAATTATAAGATATACCCTACACTAATCACTTACACTACACTGACCATGAAACAGTGGCAGACCACTTTGCAATTAAGCCAAGATAAAGGACAAATTATTATTCCAGGAATAAAAAATCAAATGGGGGATATTCCAGGGTGACTCCCTGTCAGCTGCTATTCTGCCTTGCCCTTAACCCATTAAGCTGTCTACTTTACAGATTAGGCCATGGATATAATTTGGCTCCCGGAAAGCAACAAAGTGTAAAGACTTCTCAACTTCTCTTTGTCGATGATTTAAAACTATATAGCTCATCAGATGAGGAACTGAAAGCACAACTACAATTAGTCAAATCTTTTTCAGATGATCTTAAGAATATCATTTGACCTTGATAAATGTGCAAAAGCAACCTTAAAAGCAGGAAAACTGCAGCACCAAGAAACCATCGTTTTGGGACAAGAACATGATATAAAAGAACTTGAGCAAGACGGAGTGTATAAATATTTGGGAACTGATGAAGGATCAACAATAAAACATGAACAAAACGTAGTAAGGCATATTTTAGAAGATTTAAATTAATTCTGAAAATAGCATTGGCATCTAGGAACAAAATTCAAGCTATAAACCAATTTGCTCTTCCTGTCCTAACTTACAGTTTTGGAGTGAATCATTGGCCCCAACAGGTGTTGGATAGATTAGATAGGAAAACAAGAAGGATGCCTCATGCTCATCAAATGATTTATAAAAATCAGTGCATACCAAGATTATATACTCCCCGTTTTGAAGGAGTTATGGGCCTCCTTGAAATTAATTACATGTATAGATCTGTAATTGTAGGACTGCACAAATATCTGCTGACCTCACAAGACCCAAACGTAGTGAAAGTTTTGAAACATGAGCAGAATAAATCTAAGATGACTTCCCTGCTTAGTCTAGCAGAAGCATATCAGTGTCAAATGGGAATGGAAATCAAATCAGAAGAAGATAAAAATCAGGCAGCAAATGAATGTGCCAAAAAAACAAAAGAAAGAATATAAGGTGAAGGATCAGATGAGAAGGCAAGAAATGTGGAAAATGCATAAATATAGTTGCAAGTATAGAAAACTCCTGGAAGAACCTCATTTCAATCAGGACTGAATGCAGGAATGGTTAAGGAGAGGCAAATTCAAACCAGAAGATGAAAGGTTAATACTGGCGGCCCAAGACAGTGGGCTACATACACGTTGGTTTACAAAGTCCATTGAACATGTGGGAGAAAGACAAATGTAGGTTTTGTAAAACAAAACAAGAAACAGTCACACACCATGTTGCTGGCTGTGACATACTAATGACAGGACTGTATACTAAAAGGCATAATAATGTGGCAAGACTGTTGCACTGGGGATTGTGCAAACATTATATACTGAAGTAGCTGAAAAACACTGGAAACATGAGCCACAAAGCATCATAGAAAATGATGAAGTCTACATCCCATGGGATCACACATTATTAACAGTTCAATAGATAGATGCAAGAAAAACAGATAGAGTGGTCCATGAAAAGAAGACAAAAGTAGCACTGATCATTGAAATCGCTACACCCGGTGACTATAGTGTCTTGCATACAGAGACATAGAGTCATAAAATATCAGGATTTGCAGGCACAAACTAGAGCAATGTGGAAGAAGGATACCCAGACAGTTCCAATAGTAGTAGGACCAATGGGTCTCATAAAAAGAATCTACAATCATGGTTAGATATGTTACCAATATATTTAACTCCATATGATTTGCAGGAGTCATTACTGGGCACAATCCAGGTGCTGCGAAGAGCACTTCTGGCTGACATCAAAGGTTGAAACAACACTAATTTCATGAACTTTAATCATACTTTGACTTAGGAATAGGGTCCATTCCCATCATGGTATTAGACACCCAAAAGACTTGGAGAAATTAAAAAGAAAGATACCCTATTAACATAGATACAGGAAAGCTCCAAATATTCGACCCCACCCAGTTTGGCTTTGTCAAGGGAAGATCATGTCTGTTAAACTTGGTGGACTTCTTTGAGACAGTCACCAAAGCCCTAAGTGAGGTTAAATCTGTGTATACAGCCTACCTGGACTTAGCCAAGGCCTATGACACAATCTCCCACTCAAGCATCATTGATAAACTAACCCAGCTGGGTCACAACTGACCCTGGGAACTACCGACCAATAAGCCTGACCAGTCTGATCTGTAAGGCTATGGAGCGAATCATTATGGAACTCATAAATGGAGAGATTGGGAACCTCAAGTCGCTGGACCCCACACAGTTCGGCTTCGTCAAGGGCAGATCATGCCTCCTGAACCTGGTGGATTTCTTTGAGAGAGTTACTCAGGCTATAGATAAGGGAAAGGAGGTACACACGGCTTACCTTGACTTTGCTAAAGCATTTGACACCATTCCCCATTCAGGTATTATTGATAAGCTCACCAGCATGGGCATAAACCCTTACGTCAGAAGATGGATCGCAAACTGGCTCTCAGACAGATCCCATACAGTAAGAGTAGCGGGATCTATGTCCGAATCCAGACCAGTAACGAGTGGTGTGCCTCAGGGCTCTGTCCTGGGGCCCCTCCTGTTTGGCATATACTTCTCAGAAGTACAGGCAAGCATGGAAGGGCTGTGGCTGACTAAGTTTGCAGACGACTGCAAACTGGGTGCTATAATAGAGTCTCCGGCCGACATGAAGATCCTCCAGAATGGCCTAAATGAGACTGATGCATGGTGTCAAAGCCATGGTCTCAAGCTAAATGCAAAAAAATGAGTAGTAATCCCTTTTGGAAAAAACAGAGTACCCGCAAACTACAACATAGGAGGTAATCCCCTGAAATCTGAAGAAGAAATAAGGGATCTCGGGACCCAAGTAGATAGTCAGCTTTCCTTTGATAACCATGTTGCCAAAGTGGTTAGAAAATCCTTATATGTGAACCATCTGATCACGAAAGGGTTCGCTTCAAGATCTAAGGATGTAATGGTGCCCCTCTACTCTTCCCTCATCAGACCCATTATTGAGTACAATGCACCAATTGGAATGTACCTGGCCAGACATCTCCAGCAGCTGGAGAGACCACAAGAGGCACCTAACCAAGAGGATTACTGGCCTCAAACAGTTGCACTATGCAGCACGATTGAAAAAGCTAAGACTGTTCTCTGTTGCATACCACTTTCTCAGAGGCGATCTCTGTCTAACGTACAGAGCCATGTCCAACCCACAATTGTTGAACATGCTCCATCTTAGCAAAACCAAATCTACTTGAGCTACATGCTCTAGGGATATAAACCTCAACACAACAATGAATAGAACATGCTTGAGGGATAGATTCCCTTCACAGAGACTTCCCTTACTATGGAACAGGGTCCCGCTCTACATAAGACAGAGCCCCTCACTATCACTCTTCAAGAGGAACCTTGATGAGTGGATGGGTAACAGAAAGTTCACACCGGGGATCACAGCAACAGCACTACTAGATTGGGGCCAAGGGTACTAGCTGCTAGTACAAGGGTCTAGGGAACTACTAAAGGGGTGGTGAATACCGTACAACGTGGCTGGGCTAATATATGCCTTCGGCAGATAGCCCAGTACCAACCTATTAACCTATCAACTCTTATACTGTCAGGTGGGTTGCAAACTGGCTCACTGATAGAACTCATATGGTCAAAATAGGGGACTCCACCTCCTCCAGTAGACCCATAACCATGGTGTTCCACAGGGATCGGTTCTGGTTCTGGGACCCCTACTGTTTGGAATCTACTTCTCCGAAGTGCAGGCTAAAACTAAAGGACTGTGGCTGACAAAGTTTGCTGATGATTGCAAACTGGGAGCAATCATTGAAACCCCTAGCGATGTCAACATCCTGCAAGAAGGTCTTATGCAGACTAATGACTGGTGCCAAAGTTGTGGACTTCCAATTAATGCAAAAAGTGCATTATCATCCCCTTTGGCAAGAGTGATGTTCCTGCAAACTATCACATCAAAAGCAATACCCTAAGCACACAGTCAGTGATGAGAGATCTGGGCACACAGGTTGACAGCGACCTTAACTTTGATCACCATGTCTCCACAGTGGTAAGAAGGGCATTTTATATTCCTCATCTTATAAGTAAGGGTATTGCCTCCAGAAAAAAAAGAGATTATAACCCCCCTTTACTGTTCCCTCATCAGGCCAATAATAGAGTACAATGCTCCCTTTGGTATGTTCCTTTCCAACCACCTGCAGCAACTGGAGAGACCACAAAGGTGCCTTACAAAGAAAATTCAGGGTCTTCAAGATCTATCTTATGCGGGCAGACTGAAATCATTGTCACTTTACTCTTTGTCCTACAAACTGCTCAAAGGCAACCTGTGCCCTGCATATTTGCATATAGAGCAATCTATGACCCAACTTTAATGGAAATGCTGCACATTCACAAGTCAAATGGCAACTGGGTCACTCACTGAAAGGACTTTAACCTGGTATGTGACATCAACAGAACTTGCTGGACAGACAGATTTGTCTCACAGATGTTGCCCCACCTCTGGAACAAGCCTCCTATTCATGTTAAACAATGCCCCTCTTTGGCCTTATTTAAACGTAATATTCAATTGAACAAGTAAAGATACCTTTACATATGATGTTCTACAGGGTCTGGAAATTAAAGGGGATATACAATTAGCATGGAACAGGACAGAGTTGATTTTTTTGCATGTATAGTCCAAGTGGAGATGAAATTTAGAAAGGGGTCCAAACAAACCCCATTGTATTTGAATTAAGTGACACTACCTATAGTATTATTCAGATTATTAAGGATTTGTAGAGGTCTTGAGATAGAGGTTAGCTTTTGCCTAGTTTAATAAAGCACTTTTATTGCTTTATAGAAGATAAGCAGTAGTTATCACTGACCACTGAATAAGGACATGAAAATCAGCCTGAAGTTTGAATTAAGAGATGAGAGAGAAAGGTTAGAGTGGAACAGGACAATGTCACCGGCATAAATTAGGAGATGAAGATGTGACAGGT